>NW_026970100.1:300000-490666 GCF_028390025.1 Pseudophryne corroboree
AACTTCCCCCAGGAATGCTTGTACTAGTTGTTGCATTTGGTTTGTTGTTTGGGGGTGCTTCAGTATTAGGCAGCCTTCTGCCCTCCCATGTTCATCTGAAAATATGTGTTCTCCCTGCAGTTGTTGTCCCCAGATGAGAGTTCCCTTGTGCTGCCTCAGTTGAATCTCCTTTACTTGACAGAGATGTGCCTGAGCAGCGGCCCTCCCCAGCCCTATCCCAAATCATACTTATTTTGCATAGGCGATACCATGGTCATGAAGATTGTTTTCCCAGGGTGAGGTTCATTCATTGCATTCTGGGTATGCTGACCCCTGTGATTTCCCCAAATGTGGGAAACTCGACTGCATTATTTGTGGTAGTGGGGGACTGTGTTTGTGCTTTCCTCTGGTCAGCTCTGGTAAAAGTCAGATTTCTTTGTCTCAGATCTTCCTCTAGCCTTGTTCTTCTTTCGAGAGTTCCCTTGTGCTGCCTCAGTTGGATCTCCTTCACTTGACAGGGGGGTACCCGAGCAGCGACCCTCCCCAGCTCTAGCCCAAATCCTACTTACCTGCCAGGTGAGATACTATGATCATGAAGGTGCTTCTCCCAGGGCAAGGCTCACCCATTGCACTCTGGGTGTGCTGCTCCTGCGATTTCCCCAAATGTGGGAAACTTGACTGCATAATTTGTGTTTCCCCTGGTCGGCTCTCGTATAATTCAGATCTCTTTGTCTCAGGTCTCTCTCCAGCCTAGTTTGCTGTCTGTTTCCACTTCTCTTTTCTTGAGCTGCTCCCTTCTATGCCCTTGCGCACTATCCTGACTTCTCCCGTCTGCTTACTTTGTGCCTTCCAAACTACAGGTAGTGCTGCAGGGCCCACACCCTTTTACTTGCCGTACAGAGCAGCTCTGGAGCTGTTACAGTGCCCAGCTGCTGCAAGAAATCAGCTTGTATGCTTCAGGGGCTGTGGCATAGCCAACATGAGCCCCACACCGAAGGAGGGTGGAGGTGTTTAATGCGAACTAGGGGTCATCCAAGCGCCGCAAAAGGCCGCCATGCCCTGGACGCCCCTTTTCTCTTTTCATATGCAGACGAGGGTTGAAGCCAACTTTGACCCACTGCTTGGATGACATCACCATATGCAAATCCATCTGCTGCAGGCCTTCCCCCAGGAATGCTTGCACTAGTTGTTGCATTTGGTTTGTTGTTTGGGGGTGCTTCAGTATTAGGCAGCCTTCTGCCCTCCCATGTTCATCTGAAAATATGTGTTCTCCCTGCAGTTGTTGTCCCCAGATGAGAGTTCCCTTGTGCTGCCTCAGTTGAATCTCCTTTACTTGACAGAGATGTGCCTGAGCAGCGGCCCTCCCCAGCCCTATCCCAAATCATACTTATTTTGCATAGGAGATACCATGGTCATGAAGATTGTTCTCCCAGGGTGAGGTTCATTCATTGCATTCTGGGTATGCTGACCCCTGTGATTTCCCCAAATGTGGGAAACTCGACTGCATTATTTGTTGTAGTGGGGGACTGTGTTTGTGTTTTCCTCTGGTCAGCTCTGGTAAAAGTCAGATTTCTTTGTCTCAGATCTTCCTCTAGCCTTGTTCTTCTTTCGAGAGTTCCCTTGTGCTGCCTCAGTTGGATCTCCTTCACTTGACAGGGGGGTGCCCGAGCAGCGACCCTCCCCAGCTCTAGCCCAACTCCTACTTACCTGCCAGGTGAGATACTATGATCATGAAGGTGCTTCTCCCAGGGCAAGGCTCACCCATTGCACTCTGGGTGTGCTGCCCCTGCGATTTCCCCAAATGTGGGAAACTTGACTGCAGAATTTGTGTTTCCCCTGGTCGGCTCTCGTATAATTCAGATCTCTTTGTCTCAGGTCTCTCTACAGCCTAGTTTGCTGTCTGTTTCCACTTCTTTTTTCTTGAGCCCCTCCCTTTTATACCCTTGTGCACTATCCTGACTTCTCCTCCTGTCTGCTTACTTTGTGCCTTCCAATGCACAATGCAAACTACAGGTAGTGCTGCAGGGCCCACACCCTTTTACTTGCCTTACAGAGCAGCTCTGGAGCTGTTACAGTGCCAAGCTGCTGCAAGAAATCAGCTTGAATGCTTCAGGGGCTGGGGCATGGCCAACATGAGACCCACACCGAAGGAGGGTGGGGGTGTTTCATGCAAACTAAGGGTCATCCAAGCACCGCAAAAGGCCGCCATGCCCTGCACGCCCCTTTTCTCTTTTCATATGCAGACGAGGGTTGAAGCCAACTTTGACCCACTGCTTGGATGACATCACCATATGCAAATCCATCTGCGGCAGGCCTTCCCCCAGGAATGCTTGCACTAGTTGTTGCATTTGGTTTGTTGTTTGGGGGTGCTTCAGTATTAGGCAGCCTTCTGCCCTCCCATGTTCATCTGAAAATATGTGTTCTCCCTGCAGTTGTTGTCCCCAGATGAGAGTTCCCTTGTGCTGCCTCAGTTGAATCTCCTTTACTTGACAGAGATGTGCCTGAGCAGCGGCCCTCCCCAGCCCTATCCCAAATCATACTTATTTTGCATATGAGATACCATGGTCATGAAGATTATTCTCCCAGGGTGAGGTTCATTCATTGCATTCTGGGTATGCTGACCCCTGTGATTTCCCCAAATGTGGGTAACTCGACTGCATTATTTGTGGTAGTGGGGGACTGTGTTTGTGTTTTCCTCTGGTCAGCTCTGGTAAAAGTCAGATTTCTTTGTTTCAGATCTTCCTCTAGCCTTGTTCTTCTTTCGAGAGTTCCCTTGTGCTGCCTCAGTTGGATCTCCTTCACTTGACAGGGGGGTGCCCGAGCAGCGACCTTCCCCAGCTCAAGCCCAACTCCTACTTACCTGCCAGGTGAGATACTATGATCATGAAGGTGCATCTTCCAGGGCAAGGCTCACCCATTGCACTCTGGGTGTGCTGCCCCTGCGATTTCCCCAAATGTGGGAAACTTGACTGCATAATTTGTGTTTCCCCTGGTCGGCTCTCGTATAATTCAGATCTCTTTGTCTCAGGTCTCTCTCCAGCCTAGTTTGCTGTCTGTTTCCACTTCTTTTTTCTTGAGCCCCTCCCTTTTATACCCTTGTGCACTATCCTGACTTCTCCTCCTGTCTGCTTACTTTGTGCCTTCCAATGCACAATGCAAACTACACACCCTTTTACTTGCCTTACAGAGCAGCTCTGGAGCTGTTACAGTGCCAAGCTGCTGTAAGAAATCAGCTTGAATGCTTCAGGGGCTGGGGCATTGTCAACATGAGCCCCACACCGAAGGAGGGTGGGGGTGTTTAATGCGAACTAAGGGTCATCCAAGCGCCGCAAAAGGCCGCCATGCCCTGCATACCCCTTTTCTCTTTTCATATGCAGATGAGGGATCCAGCCAACTTTGGCCCACTGCTTGGATGACATCACCGTATGCAAATCCGTCTTCTGCAGAACTTCCCCCAGGAATGCTTGTACTAGTTGTTGCATTTGGTTTGTTGTTTGGGGGTGCTTCAGTATTAGGCAGCCTTCTGCCCTCCCATGTTCATCTGAAAATATGTGTTCTCCCTGCAGTTGTTGTCCCCAGATGAGAGTTCCCTTGTGCTGCCTCAGTTGAATCTCCTTTACTTGACAGAGATGTGCCTGAGCAGCGGCCCTCCCCAGCCCTATCCCAAATCATACTTATTTTGCATAGGCGATACCATGGTCATGAAGATTGTTCTCCCAGGGTGAGGTTCATTCATTGCATTCTGGGTATGCTGACCCCTGTGATTTCCCCAAATGTGGGAAACTCGACTGCATTATTTGTGGTAGTGGGGGACTGTGTTTGTGCTTTCCTCTGGTCAGCTCTGGTAAAAGTCAGATTTCTTTGTCTCAGATCTTCCTCTAGCCTTGTTCTTCTTTCGAGAGTTCCCTTGTGCTGCCTCAGTTGGATCTCCTTCATTTGACAGGGGGTGCCCGAGCAGCAATCCTCCACAGCTCTGGCCCAACTCCTACTTACCTGCCAGGTGAGATACTATGATCTTCACTGTTAGGGCAATCAGGATGTGGAATTCCCTGCCAGGGAAGGTGGTAATGGCGGACTCTGTAATTGGATTTAAAAAAGGAATGGATACATTTCTGAATGAAAAAGCTATCCAAGGTTATAATACTTAAAATATCAACATGGTTAATCCGGGGGTAACATGAGTTGTAGTAGCTAACTAGTCATAAAACATTATTCAGCAAGTATGTAGAATCATCACAACTTAAAACAGGTTGAACATGATGGGCAATTTGCCTCTATTCAACCTCAAAAACTATGTTACTATATGTTACTATATTACTATGTTACTGTAGTATACAGAACACCACAATGCAATGAGCAGTGATAGTGAGCACTGATGAGGATACTAGAACTGACACTGAGCAGCAAGATGCAGCACTGGACTATTAGTAATGTACTGTAGTATGCTGAGCACAACAATGCAGCACAAGACAATGAGCAGTGATACTGAGCACTGATGAGGATACTACTGAGAACTGACACTGAGCAGGAGAGACACACTACTAGTATTACTGAGCAGCAATAAGTATCCACTGATACTGAGCACTGATATTGAGATTTCCACTGAGAGAACATAGCCACGTCCTCTCCGCTCTCTCTTCAATGCACGAGTAAAAATGGCGGCAACGCGCAGCTCTTTATATGGAATCCGAATCTCGCGAGAATCCGACAGCGGGATGATGACATTTTCCCTTGTTCAGGTTTTCCGAGTCAGGCGGGAACAACCGAGCCTGCCTCGGAGGAGGAGTTCGTGGGGTTCGTGGGGAATTCGGTTCTCGGAGAACCGAACCCGCTCCTCTCTACCTTATACCCATCAATTTTTTTTATTTTCAATCTAAGCCCCTGCAGTTTTCTGTAAGCATCTGCTTTGCTATGATGATCAACAAGTCACAAGGGCAAACACTCAGGGCTTGAGGTGTAGATCTTAGGACCAGCTGCTACAAGCATGGCAGAGGTGTCACTATCACTGGTGACACCCAGAGAGGTGGCGAGGGAGATTGTAATGCAGTGCGCGCAGATAAGCAGTGCAATGGTAAAAAGGAGGCATGGTTTCATAGGTAGGGGCGTGGCCTGGTGGCCTGAATCTACATTTTGTTGCTCCGGGTGTCCCGGGGGTTGGGGGCTGCACCGGGGACTAGTGTGTGAGTGGTGCTGGCTCCTGCACAGTGACATGGCATGGCCACTAGAGATGTGCACCGGAAATTTTTCGGGTTTTGTGTTTTGGTTTTGGGTTCGGTTCCGCGGCCGTGTTTTGGGTTCGAACGCGTTTTGGCTAAACCTCACCGAATTTTTTTTGTCGGATTCGGGTGTGTTTTGGATTCGGGTGTTTTTTTCAAAAAACCCTAAAAAACAGCTTAAATCATAGAATTTGGGAGTCATTTTGATCCCAAAGTATTATTAACCTCAATAACCATAATTTCCACTAATTTTCAGTCTATTCTTAACACCTCACACCTCACAATATTATTTTTAGTCCTAAAATTTGCACCGAGGTCGCTGGATGACTAAGCTCAGTGACCCAAGTGGCCGACACAAACACCTGGCCCATCTAGGAGTGGCACTGCAGTGTCACGCATGATGGCCCTTCCAAAAAACACTCCCCAAACAGCACATGACGCAAAGAAAAAAAGAGGCGCAATGAGGTAGCTGTGTGACTAAGCTCAGCGACCCAAGTGGCCGACACAAACACCTGGCCCATCTAGGAGTGGCACTGCAGTGTCACGCAGGATGGCCCTTCCAAAAAACACTCCCCAAACAGCACATGACGCAAAGAAAAAAAGAGGCGCAATGAGGTAGCTGTGTGACTAAGCTCAGCGACCCAAGTGGCCGACACAAACACCTGGCCCATCTAGGAGTGGCACTGCAGTGTCACGCAGGATGGCCCTTCCAAAAACACTCCCCAAACAGCACATGACGCAAAGAAAAAAAGAGGCGCAATGAGGTAGCTGTGTGACTAAGCTCAGCGACCCAAGTGGCCGACACAAACACCTGGCCCATCTAGGAGTGGCACTGCAGTGTCACGCAGGATGGCCCTTCCAAAAAACACTCCCCAAACAGCACATGACGCAAAGAAAAAAAGTGGCGCAATGAGGTAGCTGTGTGACTAAGCTCAGCGACCCAAGTGGACGACACAAACACCTGGCCCATCTAGGAGTGTCACTGCAGTGTCACGCAGGATGGCCCTTCCAAAAAACACTCCCCAAACAGCACATGATGCAAAGAAAAAAAGAGGCGCAATGAGGTAGCTGTGTGACTAAGCTCAGCGACCCAAGTGGCCGACACAAACACCTGGCCCATCTAGGAGTGGCACTGCAGTGTCACGCAGGATGGCCCTTCCAAAAAACACTCCCCAAACAGCACATGACGCAAAGAAAAATAAAAGAAAAAAGAGGTGCAAGGTGGAATTGCCTTGGGCCCTCCCACCCACCCTTATGTTGTATAAACAGGACATGCACACTTTAACCAACCCATCATTTCAGTGACAGGGTCTGCCACACGACTGTGACTGAAATGACGGGTTGGTTTGGACCCCCACCAAAAAAGAAGCAATAAATCTCTCCTTGCACAAACTGGCTCTATAGAGGCAAGATGTCCACCTCATCATCATCCTCCGATTCATCACCGTGTACATCCCCCTCCTCACAGATTATCAATTCGTCCCCACTGGAATCCACCATCTCAGCTCCCTGTATACTTTGTGGAGGCAATTGCTGCTGGTCAATGTCTCCACGGAGCAATTGATTATAATTCATTTTAATGAACATCATCTTCTCCACATTTTCTGGAAGTAACCTCGTACGCCGATTGCTGACAAGGTGAGCGGCGGCACTAAACACTCTTTCGGAGTACACACTTGTGGGAGGGCAACTTAGGTAGAATAAAGCCAGTTTGTGCAAGGGCCTCCAAATTGCCTCTTTTTCCTGCCAGTATACGTACGGACTGTCTGACGTGCCTACTTGGATGCGGTCACTCATATAATCCTCCACCATTCTTTCAATGGTGAGAGAATCATATGCAGTGACAGTAGACGACATGTCCGTAATCGTTGGCAGGTCCTTCAGTCCGGACCAGATGTCAGCATCAGCAGTCGCTCCAGACTGCCCTGCATCACCGCCAGCGGGTGGGCTCGGAATTCTGAGCCTTTTCCTCGCACCCCCAATTGCGGGAGACTGTGAAGGAGGAGCTGTTGACCGATCAAGTTCCGCTTGACTTGATAATTTTCTCACCAGCAGGTCTTTGAACCCCTGCAGACTTGTGTCTGCCGGAAAGAGAGATACAACGTAGGTTTTAAATCTAGGATCGAGCACGGTGGCCAAAATGTAGTGCTCTGATTTCAACAGATTGACCACCCGTGAATCCTGGTTAAGCGAATGAAGGGCTCCATCCACAAGTCCCACATGCCTAGCGGAATCGCTCTGTCTTAGCTCCTCCTTCAATGTCTCCAGCTTCTTCTGCAAAAGCCTGATGACGGGAATGACCTGACTCAGGCTGGCAGTGTCTGAACTGACTTCACGTGTGGCAAGTTCAAAAGGTTGCAGAACCTTGCACAACGTTGAAATCATTCTCCACTGCGCTTGAGACAGGTGCATTCCACCTCCTATATCGTGGTCAGATGTATAGGCTTGAATGGCCTTTTGCTGCTCCTCCATCCTCTGAAGCATATAGAGGGTTGAATTCCACCTCGTTTCCACTTCTTGCTTCAGATGATGGCAGGGCAGGTTCAGGCGTTTTTGGTGTTGCTCCAGTCTTCTGTACGTGGTGCCTGTACGCCGAAAGTGTCCCGCAATTCTTGTGGCCACCGACAGCATCTCTTGCACGCCCCTGTCGTTTTTTAAATAATTCTGCACCACCAAATTCAAGGTATGTGCAAAACATGGGACGTGCTGGAATTTGCCCAGATATAATGCACGCACAATATTGCTGGCGTTGTCCGATGCCACAAATCCACAGGAGAGTCCAATTGGGGTAAGCCATTCTGTGATGATCTTCCTCAGTTGCCGTAAGAGGTTTTCATCTGTGTGCGTATTCTGGAAAGCGGTGATACAAAGCGTAGCCTGCCTAGGAAAGAGTTGGCGTTTGCGAGATGCTGCTACTGGTGCCGCCGCTGCTGTTCTTGCGGCGGGAGTCAATACATCTACCCAGTGGGCTGTCACAGTCATATAGTCCTGAGTCTGCCCTGCTCCACTTGTCCACATGTCCGTGGTTAAGTGGACATTGGGTACAACTGCATTTTTTAGGACACTGGTGAGTCTTTTTCTGAGGTCTGTGTACATTTTCGGTATCGCCTGCCTAGAGAAATGGAACCTAGATAGTATTTGGTACCGGGGACACAGTACCTCAATCAAGTCTATAGTTGGCTCTGAAGTAATGATGGATACCGGAACCACGTTTCTCACTGCCCAGGATGCCAAGGCCTCAGTTATCCGCTTTGCAGCAGGATGACTGCTGTGATATTTCATCTTCCTCGCAAAGGACTGTTGGACAGTCAATTGCTTGGTGGAAGTAGTAAAAGTGGTCTTACGACTTCCCCTCTGGGATGACCATCGACTCCCAGCAGCAACAACAGCAGCGCCAGCAGCAGTAGGCGTTACACTCAAGGATGCATCGGAGGAATCCCAGGCAGGAGAGAACTCGTCAGAATTGCCAGTGACATGGCCTGCAGGACTATTGGCATTCCTGGGGAAGGAGGAAATTGACACTGAGGGAGTTGGTGGGGTGGTTTGCGTGAGCTTGGTTACAAGAGGAAGGGATTTACTGGTCAGTGGACTGCTTCCGCTGTCGCCCAAAGTTTTTGAACTTGTCACTGACTTATGATGAATGCGCTGCAGGTGACGTATAAGGGAGGATGTTCCGAGGTGGTTAACGTCCTTACCCCTACTTATTACAGCTTGACAAAGGCAACACACGGCTTGACACCTGTTGTCCGCATTTCTGTTGAAATACTTCCACACCGAAGAGCTGATTTTTTTGGTATTTTCACCAGGCATGTCAATGGCCATATTCCTCCCACGGACAACAGGTGTCTCGCCGGGTGCCTGACTTAAACAAACCACCTCACCATCAGAATCCTCCTTGTCAATTTCCTCCCCAGCGCCAGCAACACCCATATTCTCCTCATCCTGGTGTACTTCAACACTGACATCTTCAATCTGACTATCAGGAACTGGACTGCGGGTGCTCCTTCCAGCACTTGCAGGGGGCGTGCAAATGGTGGAAGGTGCATGCTCTTCACGTCCAGTGTTGGGAAGGTCAGGCATCGCAACCGACACAATTGGACTCTCCTTGTGGATTTGTGATTTTGAAGAACGCACAGTTCTTTGCTGTGCTTTTGCCAGCTTAAGTCTTTTCATTTTTCTAGCGAGAGGCTGAGTGCTTCCATCCTCATGTGAAGCTGAACCACTAGCCATGAAGATAGGCCAGGGCCTCAGCCGTTCCTTGCCACTCCGTGTGGTAAATGGCATATTGGCAAGTTTACGCTTCTCCTCCGACGATTTTTATTTAGATTTTTGAGTCATTTTTTTACTGATCTTTTGTGTTTTGGATTTTACATGCTCTGTACTATGACATTGGGCATCGGCCTTGGCAGACGACGTTGATGGAATTTCATCGTCTCGGCCATGACTAGTGGCAGCAGCTTCAGCACGAGGTGGAAGTGGATCTTGATCTTTCCCTATTTTTGGAACCTCAACATTTTTGTTCTCCATATTTTAATAGGCACAACTAAAAGGCACCTCAGGTAAACAATGGAGATGGATGGATACTAGTATACTTATGGATGACGAGTGACTGACGACACAGAGGTAGCTACAGCCGTGGACTACCGTACTGCGTCTGCTAGTATAGAGATGATAATTAATGATATAAAAAAAAATATATATATAACTACTGTAGGTATATATAATATAATGACGGACCTGGTGGACACTGTCAGCAGACTGCTAAACTACTAGTATGAAGAAGATAGAAAAAACTTCCACCACAGGTAGGTAGGTATACAATTATGGACGAGCACTGACGACACAGAGATAGCCACAGCCGTGGCCTACCGTACTGCGTCTGCTAGTATAGAGATGATAATTAATGATATAAAAAAAAAAATATATATAACTACTGTAGGTATATATAATATAATGACGGACCTGGTGGACACTGTCAGCAGACTGCTAAACTACTAGTATGAAGAAGATAGAAAAAAAAACCCACCACAGTTAGGTATACAATTATGGACGAGTGACGACACAGAGGTAGGTACAGCCGTGGACTACCGTACTGCGTCTGCTAGTATAGATAATATACTAAATATATTACTACTGTAGGTATATAATATAATGACGGACCTGGTGGACACTGTCAGCAGACTCCTAAACTACTAGTATGAAGAAGATAGAAAAAAAAACCCCACCACAGGTAGGTATACAATTATGGACGAGCACTGACGACACAGAGGTAGGTACAGCCGTGGACTACCGTACTGCATCTGCTAGTATAGATAATATAATAAATATATTACTACTGTAGGTATATAATATAATGACGGACCTGGTGGACACTGTCAGCAGACTGCTAAACTACTAGTATGAAGAAGATAAAAAAAAAAACCCACCACAGGTAGGTAGGTATACAATTATGGACGAGCACTGACGACACAGAGATAGCCACAGCCGTGGACTACCGTACTGCGTCTGCTAGTATAGATTATATAATAAATATATTACTACTGTAGGTATATAATATAATGATGGACCTGGTGGACACTGTCAGTAGACTCCTAAACTACTAGTATGAAGAAGATAGAAAAAAAAAAAACCACCACAGGTAGGTAGGTATACAATTATGGACGAGCACTGACGACACAGAGATAGCCACAGCCGTGGACTACCGTACTGCGTCTGCTAATATAGAGATGATAAAGATGAAAAAAAAAATATAACACTACTGCAGGTAAATATTTATATAATATATGTATGACGGACCTGCTGGACACTGTCAGCAGAATGCATTTATAGAATAAAAAAAAAACACCACAGGAGTGTTTAACTTTTTCAGGCAGACAATATACTGGTGGTCACACTGGCAGCAAAAGTGTGCACTGTACTCCTGCTATAACTGCTCCCCAGTCTCCCCCACAATTAAGCTGTGTGAGCAGTGAGCACTCAGCACAGTCAGATATACATAGATGATATATCATGCAGCACACTGAGGCTGAGCACAGATATGGTATGTGTATCGTTTTTTTTCAGGCAGAGAACGGATTATAAATAATAAAACTGGTGGTCACTATCAGCAAAACTCTGCACTACTGAGTACTCCTGACAAGTTCAACTGCTCCCCAAATTAGTAGTAAATCAAATGTCACTCGTCTCTATCTTCTAATCTAAACGGAGAGGACGCCAGCCACGTCCTCTCCCTATCAATCTCAATGCACGTGTGAAAATGGCGGCGACGCGCGGCTCCTTATATAGAATCCAAGTCTCGTGAGAATCCGACAGCGGGATGATGACGTTCGGGCGCGCTCGGGTTAACCGAGCAAGGCGAGAGGATCCGAGTCTGCTCGGACCCGAGCAAAAAAGGGTGAAGTTCGGGCGGGTTCGGATTCCGAGGAACCGAACCCGCTCATCTCTTATGGCCACCCAGCATGACGCCTCCCTTCTTGACCATGCTGTAATTGCAGTCGCACTGCAGTTCAGCGTGATCATAAAAAATGGTGTAGCCTCCTGCTGGTGCAGACTGTATGTGCGCGCAGGAAGCCGCCACCATTTTTGTGATCACAGCGGCTGAATGTGATGTCATACAGCTGCTGTGACCACGCCCCCTGTGTCTCCTCCATTGCAGACCCCATTTTGAAGCCTTGCCCCCGCACCGCTCCATCCCTGACTTGGAAATGGAGTGTTGCTGACCCCCCTCTCCCCCCCTGCCCCGATTGACAGGCAGAGGCGATCGCATTCTCTGCGGGGTGCCGCAGAAAATGCAGGCACATGCGTATGCTCTTAGCAATTTTTGCAGTTGGATCACTTATTGTGATTGCAATCCAACCTGAATCAGGCCCTATTACCTATCACAATGCGCTGCGGGCAGTACAAAATTGGTTTAATATAGGAGAAAAAACCCCAGACCTGTGCTCCTTAACTGTACCTGGTGGCTAGTGGAGCGGCTGCCCAGTAATCAGTGTCCACGCCAGTGCGCACACGGTCCACCCCCTACGGCCACGCTCCCCTTCATCAGCGGCCTCGTGATCCGGAAGGGCGGTGTGTGTGTGACTGACCTTAGGAAGAAACCGGAGCCTCCGCTGCAGTGACCCAGCAACCAGGGCACGGGAGTATACAGCGCCGCTGGGAGTGATGAAGCTGCAGTAAAGATGTCTATTAGACCTAGCCTGCTGCAGCCCTTGTAGATTCTCATAAAACAAGTTCTTCTTTTCTTGTCAAAATGAATAGCTAAGAATTGGCTTCCTGAGGCAGGCCCCTGTTAAGTGGCCTGCTACTGAAGGCACCAACTACAAACTGAGCTCCCTGTTCATGGAAGCGGGGTTATAGAGGAGGATGCGCTGAGCATCTTGGGAACAGTCAAAAGCTTTGAGTCGGTTGGTGCCTCAGATCAAGATCCTACTCTACACCCCAATGTGAATCCTTGTGGAGTCCTGTGTACCCCATAGAAGAAATTAATGTGTCACACCCATTGGCAGCAACCTTAGAATAGCTGCTGATGGGCACAATTGAGAAAGGAAGGGGGGGGGGGGACATTTGAATCCAGCACATAGATGCAATTCAAATATGTAATTTGTACCTTCCTATTTTAAAATATAATGGATGAACTTCACCCTGTGAGAACAATCTTCATGATCAAGAGATCTCATATGCAAAATAAGTATGAGTTGGGATAGGGCTGGGGAGGGTGGCTGCTCGGGCAGCCCCTCCCCCATCAAGTTAAGGAGATTCAACTGAGGAAGCACAAGGGAACTCTCGTCTGGGGACAACAACTGCAGGGAGACCACATCTTTTCAGATGAACATGGGAGGGCGGAAGGCTGCCTAATATTGAAGCACCATCAAATATCAAACCATATGCAACAACTAGTACAAGCATTCCTGGGGGAAGGTCTGCAGCAGACGGATTTGCATACGGTGATGTCATCCAAGCAGTGGGCCAAAGTTGGCTGGAACCCTCATCTGCATATGAAAAGAGAAAAGGGGCATGCAGGGCATGGCGGCCTTTTGCGGTGCTTGGATGACCCCTAGTTCGCATTAAACACCCCCACCCTCCTTTGGTGTGGGGCTCATGTTGGCTATGCCCCAGCCCCTGAAGCATTCAAGCTGATTTCTTGCAGCAGCTGGGCACTGTAACAGCTCCAGAGCTGCTCTGTAAGGCAACTAAAAGGGTGTGGGCCCTGCAGCACTACCTGTAGTTCGCATTGTGCGTTGGAAGGCACAAAGTAAGCAGACGGGAGAAGTCAGGATAGTGCGCAAGGGCATAGAAGGGAGTGGCTCCAGAAAAGAGAAGTGGAAACAGACAGCAAACTAGGCTGGAGAGAGACCTGAGACAAAGAGATCTGAATTATACGAGAGCCGACCAGGGGAAACACAAATTATGCAATCAAGTTTCCCACATTTGGGGAAATCACAGGAGCAGCACACCCAGAGTGCAATGGGTGAGCCTTGCCCTGGGAGAAGCACCTTCATGATCATAGTATCTCACCTGGCAGGTAAGTAGGAGTTGGGCTAGAGCTGGGGAGGGTCACTGCTCGGGCACCCCCCTGTCAAGTGAAGGAGATCCAACTGAGGCAGCACAAGGGAACTCTCGAAAGAAGAACAAGGCTAGAGGAATATATGAGACAAAGAAATCTGACTTTTACCAGAGCTGACCAGAGGAAAACACAAACACAGTCCCCCACTACCACAAAAAATGCAGGCGAGTTTCCCACATTTGGGGAAATCACAGGGGTCAGCATACCCAGAATGCAATGAATGAACCTCACCCTGGGTGAACAATCTTCATGACCATGGTGTCTCCTATGCAAAATAAGTATGATTTGGGATAGGGCTGGGAGGGCCGCTGCTCAGGCACATCTCTGTCAAGTAAAGGAGATTCAACTGAGGCAGCACAAGGGAACTCTCATCTGGGGACAACAACTGCAGGGAGAACACATATTTTCAGATGAACATGGGAGGGCAGAAGGCTGCCTAATACTGAAGCACCCCCAAACAACAAACCAAATGCAACAACTAGTGCAAGCATTCCTGGGGCAAGGCCTGCAGCAGATGGATTTGCATATGGTGATGTCATCCAAGCAGTGGGTCAAAGTTGGCTTCAACCCTCATCTGCATATGAAAAGAGAAAAGGGGCGTGCAGGGCATGGCGGCCTTTTGCGGTGCTTGGATTACCCCTAGTTCGCATTAAACACCCCCACCCACCTTTGGTGTGGGGCTCATGTTGGCCATGCCCCATCTCCTGAAGCATTCAAGCTGATTTCTTGCAGCAGCTGGGCACTGTAACAGCTCCAGAGCTGCTCTTTAAGGCAAGTAAAAGATTGTGTGGGCCCTGCAGCACTACCTGTAGTTTGCATTGTGCATTGGAAGGCACAAAGTAAGCAGACGGGAGGAAAAGTCAGGATAGTGCACAAGGGTATAGAAGGGAGGGGCTCAAGATAAAAGAAGTGGAAACAGACAGCAAACTAGGCTGGAGAAAGACCTGAGACAAAGAGATCTGAATTATACGAGAGCCGACCAGAGGAAACACAAATTATGCAGTCAAGTGTCCCACATTTGGGGAAATCGTAGGAGCAGCACACCCAGAGTGCAATGGGTGAGCCTTGCCCTGGGTGAAGCACCTTCCTGATCATAGTATCTCACCTGGCAGGTAAGTAGGAGTTGGGCTAGAGCTGGGGAGGGTCGCTGCTCGGGCACCCCCCTGTCAAGTGAAGGAGATCCACCTGAGGCAGCACAAGGGAACTCTCGAAAGAAGAACAAGGCTAGAGGAAAATCTGAGACAAAGAAATCTGAGTTTTAACAGAGCTGACCAGAGGAAAGCACAAACACAGTCCCCCACTACCACAAATAATGCAGTCGAGTTTCCCACATTTGGGTAAATCACAGGGGTCAGCATACCCAAAATGCAATGAATGAACCTCACCCTGGGAGAACAATCTTCATGACCATGGTATCTCCTATGCAAAATAAGTATGATTTGGGATAGGGCTGGGGAGGGCCGCTGCTCATGCACATCTCTGTCAAGTAAAGGAGATTCAACTGAGGCAGCACAAGGGAACTCTCATCTGGGGACAACAACTGCAGGGAGAACACATATTTTCAGATGAACATGGGAGGGCAGAAGGCTGCCTAATACTGAAGCACCCCCAAACAACAAACCAAATGCAACAACTAGTGCAAGCATTCCTGGGGGAAGTTCTGCAGAAGACGGATTTGCATACGGTGATGTCATCCAAGCAGTGGGCCAAAGTTGGCTGGAACCCTCATCTGCATATGAAAAGAGAAAAGGGGTATGCAGGGCATGGCGGCCTTTTGCGGCGCTTGGATGACCCTTAGTTCGCATTAAACACCCCCACCCTCCTTCGGTGTGGGGCTCATGTTGGCCATGCCCCATCCCCTGAAGCATTCAAGCTGATTTCTTGCAGCAGCTTGGCACTGTATCAGCTCCAGAGCTGCTCTGTAAGGCAAGTAAAAGGGTGTGGGCCCTGCAGCACTACCTGTAGTTTGCATTGTGCATTGGAAGGCACAAAGTAAGCAGACAGGAGGAGAAGTCAGGATAGTGCACAAGGGTATAAAAGCGAGTTTCCCACATTTGGGAAAATCACAGGGGTCAGCATACCCAGAATGCAATGAATGAACCTCACCCTGGGAGAACAATCTTCATGACCATGGTATCTCCTATGCAAAATAAGTATGATTTGGGATAGGGCTGGGGAGGGCCGCTGATCAGGCACATCTCTGTCAAGTAAAGGAGATTCAACTGAGGCAGCACAAGGGAACTCTCATCTGGGGACAACAACTGCAGGGAGAACACATATTTTCAGATAAAAATCTTGGTCATGCTCTGGTTTCTCTTCAGAACGAACAAATCTTTCGCCTTTTATTAAAGATTTCCGTGGAGAGGAGCAAAACCGAGTTTTATCTCAATTTTTGCATGCCCCATCTTTTTGGGGTTTCTTTTATCGGTTTAAAGATAGAATGAGTGTGCTTTAATGTAAGCTCATTTGCATAGAAATGACAGTAAATGTTTGTTTCTTTTCAAACAGAACTTTCTTGACCATGCTACTTGCTTGAAAGATCTGGGAGCACATGGAATACAGTACAAACCATGCTTATAGCAAGGAGAAGCCAGGTGAGAAATCTGCTTACTTTCAAGTTGGGCGCTCACTTTGATCTGAATGAGGACTGCTGGCACAGCATTTAGGCGACAGGTGGAATCTTGGTCATGCTCTGGTTTCTCTTCAGAACGAACAAATCTTTCGCCTTTTATTAAAGATTTCTGTGGAGAGGAGCAAAACTGAGTTTTATCTCAATTTTTGCATGCACCATATTATTGGTGTTTCTTTTATCAGTTTCTTGTTAGCTTTAATGTAAGTTTATTTGCATAACAATGACTATAAATGTCTGTTTCTTTTCAAGCAGAACTTTCTTGACCATTCTAATTGCTTGAAAGATCTGGGAGCACATGGAAAAGAGTACAAACCATGCTTATAGCAAGGGGAAGCCTGGTGAGAAATCTGCTTTCTTTCTTTCAAATTGGGTGCTCACTTTGCGCTGAATGAGGACTGCTGGCATGGCACTCAGGCGACAGGTGGAATCTTAGTCATACTCTGGTTTCTCTTCAAAACGAACAGATCTTTCGCCTTTTACTAAAGATTTCCGTGGAGAGGAGCAAAACTGAGTTTTATCTCAATTTTTGCATGCTCCGTCTTATTGGGGTTTCTTTTATCGGTTTAAAGATAGAACGAGTGTGCTTTAATGTAAGCTCATTTGCATAGAAATGACAGTAAATGTTTGTTTCTTTTCAAACAGAACTTTCTTGACTATACTAAATGCTTGAAAGATCTGGGAGCACATGGAAAAGAGTACAAACCATGTTTATAGCAAGGGGAAGCCTGGTGAGAAATCTGCTTTCTTTCAAATTGGGTGCTCACTTTGAGCTGAATGAGGACTGCTGGCATGGCACTCAGGCGACAGGTGGAATCTTGGTCATGTTCTGGTTTCTCTTCAGAACGAACAAATCTTTCGCCTTTTACTAAAGATTTCCGTGGAGAGGAGCAAAACTGAGTTTTATCTCAATTTTTGCATGCCCCATCTTATTGGGATTTTATTTTATCGGTTTAAAGATAGAACGAGTGTGCTTTAATGTAAGCTCATTTGCATAGAAATGACAGTAAATGTTTGTTTCTTTTCAAACAGAACTTTCTTGACCACACTAATTGCTTGAAAGATCTGGGAGCACATGGAAAAGAGTACAAACCATGTTTATAGCAAGGGGAAGCCTGGTGAGAAATCTGCTTTCTTTCTTTCAAATTGGGTGCTCACTTTGAGCTGAATGAGGATTGCTGGCATGGCACTCAGGCGACAGGTGGAATCTTGGTCATGCTCTGGTTTCTCTTCAAAACGAACAGATCTTTCGCCTTTTACTAAAGATTTCCGTGGAGAGGAGCAAAACTGAGTTTTATCTCAATTTTTGCATGCTCCGTCTTATTGGGGTTTCTTTTATCGGTTTAAAGATAGAACGAGTGTGCTTTAATGTAAGCTCATTTGCATAGAAATGACAGTAAATGTTTGTTTCTTTTCAAACAGAACTTTCTTGACCACACTAATTGCTTGAAAGATCTGGGAGCACATGGAAAAGAGTACAAACCATGTTTATAGCAAGGGGAAGCCTGGTGAGAAATCTGCTTTCTTTCTTTCAAATTGGGTGCTCACTTTGAGCTGAATGAGGACTGCTGGCATGGCACTCAGGCGACAGGTGGAATCTTGGTCATGTTCTGGTTTCTCTTCAGAACGAACAAATCTTTCGCCTTTTACTAAAGATTTCCGTGGAGAGGAGCAAAACTGAGTTTTATCTCAATTTTTGCATGCCCCATCTTATTGGGGTTTTATTTTATCGGTTTAAAGATAGAACGAGTGTGCTTTAATGTAAGCTCATTTGCATAGAAATGACAGTAAATGTTTGTTTCTTTTCAAACAGAACTTTCTTGACCACACTAATTGCTTGAAAGATCTGGGAGCACATGGAAAAGAGTACAAACCATGTTTATAGCAAGGGGAAGCCTGGTGAGAAATCTGCTTTCTTTCATTCAAATTGGGTGCTCACTTTCAGCTGAATGAGAACTGCTGGCATGGCACTCAGGCGACAGGTGGAATCTTGGTCATGCTCTGGTTTCTCTTCAGAACTAACAAATATTTCGCCTTTTATTAAAGATTTCCGTGGAGAGGAGCAAAACTGAGTTTTATCTCAATTTTTGCATGCCCCATATTATTGGGGTTTCTTTTATCAGTTTAAAGACAGAACGAGTGTGCTTTCTTGTTAGCTTTAATGTAAGTTTATTTGCATAACAATGACAGTAAATGTTGTTTCTTTTCAAACAGAACTTTCTTGACCATGCTACTTGCTTAAAGGTCTGGGAGCACATGGAAAACAGTACAAACCATGCAGTATCACAAGAGCCTTTATTTGATCTTTCATGAAGATAGAGCAGAATTGAGGACACGTCAACAATTTCTGCCGAAGGTGGTTCATCTTTCCACATGGTGCCTTTGGCCACTGACACCTTCGTTGAGTCAAAGTCTCTGGCTGTGGTCAGAACTTTGAAAATGTATGTCACCAGAACGGTTCAGATTAGGAAAACAGAGGCTCTGTTTGTCCTGTATGCTCCCAACAGGATTTGGTGTCCTGCTTCCATGCAGACCATTATGCGCTGGATCTGTGGTAAGATTCAGCATGCTCGTTCCACGGCAGGATTGCCGTTACTGAAGTAGGTGAAGACCCATTCTACTAGAAAGGTGGGTTCATCCTTGGCAGCTGGTCGGGGAGTCTCGGCATTGTAACTTTGCCGAGCAGCTATTTAGTAAACACTTTTGCTAAGTTTTACAAGTTTGATACCTTGGCTGATGATAACCTTAAGTTGGGTCATTCGGTGCTGCAGAGTCGTACGCACTCTCCCACCCGTTCAAGGGCTTTGGTATAACCCCATGGTTCTTAATGTGACCCCAGCATCCTCTAGGTCGTATGAGAAAATAGGATTTTAATACCTACCGGTAAATCCTTTTCTCTTAGTCTGTAGAAGATGCTGGGCACCCGTCCCAGTCCATACTGTGTCTGCAGTTATTACTTGTGGTTATACACATGTTGTGTTATGGTTCTGGTCAGCTTTTTGCTGCAATTGTTCATGCCGTTGGCTTGTGTTCTGTTGAATGCCACGTTCTGCGGCATGTTTAAGGTGTGAGCTGGTAAGATGCTCACCTTAGTTTAACAATAAATCCTTTCCTCGAAATGTCCGTCTCCCTGGGCACAGTTCCTATAACTGGAGTCTGGAGGAGGGGCATAGAGGGAGGAGCCAGTTCACACCCTTTGAAAGTCTTAAAGTGCCCATGTCTCTTGCGGATCCCGTCTATACCCCATGGTTCTTAATGTGATCCCAGCATCCTCTACGGACTAAGAGAAAAGAATGCCCTTGCGCACTATCCTGACTTCTCCTCCCGTCTGCTTACTTTGTGCCTTCCAACGCACAATGCGAACTACAGGTGGTGCTGCAGGGCCCACACCCTTTTACTTGCCTTACAGAACAGCTCTGGAGCTGTTACAGTGCCCAGCTGCTGCAAGAAATCAGCTTGAATGCTTCAGGGGATGGGGCATGGCCAACATGAGCCCCACACCAAAGGAGGGTGGGGGTGTTTAATGTGAACTAGGGGTCATCCAAGCACTGCAAAAGGCCGCCATGCCCTGCACGCCCCTTTTCTCTTTTCATATGCAGATGAGGGTTCCAGTCAACTTTGGCCCACTGCTTGGATAACATCACCGTATGCAAATCCGACTGCTGCAGACCTTCCCCCAGGAATGCTTGTACTAGTTGTTGCATATGGTGCTTCAGTATTAGGCAGCCTTCCGCCCTCCCATGTTCATCTGAAAAGATGTGGTCTCCCTGCAGTTGTTGTCCCCAGACGAGAGTTCCCTTGTGCTTCCTCAGTTGAATCTCCTTAACTTGACGGGGGAGGTGCTGCCCGAGCAGCCCTCCCCAGCCCTATCCCAACTCATATTTATTTTGCATATGAGATCTCTTGATCATGAAGATTGTTCTCACAGGGTGAGGTTCATCCATTATATTTTAAAATAGGAAGGTACGAATTACATATTTGAATTGCATCTATGTGCTGGATTCAAATGTCCCCCCCCCCTTCCTTTCTCAATTGTGCCCGTCAGCAGCTATTCTAAGGTTGCTGCCAATGGGTGTGACACATTAATTTCTTCTGTGGGGTACACTGGACTCCACAAGGATTCACATTGGGGTGTAGAGTAGGATCTTGATCTGAGGCACCAACCGGCTCAAAGCTTTTGACTGTTCCCAAGAAGCTCAGTGCATTCTCCTCTATAACCCCGCTTCCATGAACAGGGAGCTCAGTTTGTAGTTGGTGCCTTCAGTAGCAGGCCAATTAACAGGGGCCTGCCTCAGGCAGCCTATTCTTAGCTATTAATTTTGACAAGAAAAGAAGAACTTGTTTTATGAGAATCTACAAGGGCTGCAGCAGGCTAGGTCTAATAGACATCTTTACTGCAGCTTCATCACTCCCAGCGGCGCTGTATACTCCCGTGCCCTGGTTGCTGGGTCACTGCAGCGGAGGCTCCGGTTTCATCCTAAGGTCAGTCACACACACACCACCCTTCCGGATCACGAGGCCGCTGCTGAAGGGGAGCGAGGCCGTAGGGGGTGGGCCGTGTGCGCACTGCGGTGGACACTGATTACTGGGCAGCCGCTCCACTAGCCACCAGGTACAGTTAAGGAGCACAGGTCTGGGGGTTTTTCTCCTATATTAACCCAATTTTGTACTGCCCGCAGCGCATTGTGATAGGTAATAGGGCCTGATTCAGGTTGGATTGCAATCACAATAAGCGATCCAACTGCAAAAATTGCTAAGAGCATACGCATGTGCCTGCATTTTCTGCGGCACCCCGCAGAGAATGTGATCGCCTCTGCCTGTCAATCGGGGCGGGGAAGGGGGGGAGAGGTGGGTCAGCAACACTCCATTTCCAAGTCAGGGATGGAGCGGTGCGGGGGCAAGGCTTCAAAATGGGGTCTGCAACGGAGGAGACACAGGGGGCGTGGTCACAGCGACTGTATGACATCACATTCAGCCGCTGTGATCACAAAAATGGTGGCGGCTTCCTGCGCGCACATACAGTCTGCACCAGCAGGAGCCTACACCATTTTTTATGATCACGCTGAACTGCAGTGCGACTGCAATTACAGCATGGTCAAGAAGGGAGGCGTCATGCTGGGTGGCCATGCCCTGTCACTTTGCAGGAGCCAGCACCGCTCACACACTAGTCCCCGGGTGCAGCCCCCAACCCCCGGGACACCCGGAGCAACAAAATGTAGATTCAGGCCACCAGGCCACGCCCCTACCTATGAAACCATGCCTCCTTTTTACCATTGCACTGCTTATCTGCGCGCACTGCATTACAATCTCCCTCGCCACCTCTCTGGGTGTCACCAGTGATAGTGACACCTCTGCCATGCTTGTAGCAGCTGGTCCTAAGATCTACGCCTCAAACCCTGAGTGTTTGCCCTTGTGACTTGTTGATCATCATAGCGAAGCAGATGCTTACAGAAAACTGCAGGGGCTTAGATTGAAAATAAAAAAATTGATAGGGTATAAGGTAGAGAGGAGCGGGTTCGGTTCTCCGAGAACCGAATTCCCCACGAACTCCACGTGGTTTACACTGGTCCGAGGCAGGCTCGGTTGTTCCCGCCTGACTCGGAAAACCTGAACAAGGGAAAATGTCATCATCCCGCTGTCGGATTCTCGCGAGATTCGGATTCCATATAAAGAGCTGCGCGTTGCTGCCATTTTTACTCGTGCATTGAAGAGAGAGCGGAGAGGACGTGGCTATGTTCTCTCAGTGGAAATCTCAATATCAGTGCTCAGTATCAGTGGTTACTTATTGCTGCTCAGTAATACTAGTAGTGTGTCTCTCCTGCTCAGTGTCAGTTCTCAGTAGTATCCTCATCAGTGCTCAGTATCACTGTTCATTGTCTTGTGCTGCATTGTGTTGCTCAGCATAATACAGTACATTACTAATAGTCCAGTGCTGCATCTTGCTGCTCAGTGTCAGTTCTAGTATCCTCATCAGTGCTCACTATCACTGCTCATTGCATTGTGGTGTTCTGTATACTACAATAACATAGTAATATAGTAACATAGTTTTTGAGGTTGAATAGAGGCAAATTGCCCATCGTGTTCAACCTGTTTTAAGTTGTGATGATTCTACATACTTGCTGAATAATGTTTTATGACTAGTTAGCTACTATAACTCATGTTACCCCCGGATTAACCATGTTGATATTTTAAGTATTATAACCTTGGATAGCTTTTTCATTCAGAAATGTATCCATTCCTTTTTTAAATCCAATTACAGAGTCCGCCATTACCACCTTCCCTGGCAGGGAATTCCACATCCTGATTGCCCTAACAGTGAAGAAACCTTTCCTCCATTGCGTTCTGAACTTTCCTCCAGTCGCAGCGAGTGACCACGTGTTCTTTTAATAAATAATTCCTCTGATAACTCTTTGTTATGTATCTTTACATATTTGAAGATATTAATAATATCTCCTCTTAGGCACCTCTTTTCTAGTGTATAAATATTCAGCCTAGTAAGTCTTTCCTTATAGTCCAGTACTTTAAGGCCTTTAATCAATTTAGTCTTCAGGATCTCTGACACTTCCATGAGCAGCAGAGTAGTGCAATGGAAGCATGCTGGGCCCATAACCCAGAGGTCGATTGATCGAAACTATCCTCTGCTATGTGCATTTTTTTTTTTATAATTAAAGTAATCAAAAACTGGGATTGATATTTTGGCACTTTTATTTTTACTTAAAGTACAATAACTTTTATCATTTTAATTTGTTTTAATAGTATATTGACAGCATTGTTTTCTTTAAAAAATCCACTTAATTTTCTTTACCCTATTACTGAAATGGTAATTGACAAAAACAAACTACATTGTCACCAGAAGAGCAATGCAAAATGTACAAGTGATATATGAAAATCATCTTCCATCTTGAATTTCAATGATGCATTGGGACAACAATTTGTGAGAAACATCTTCACCCATAAAGAAAGATTTTCTTAATTCCTTACCTGTGTGCTGATTAGATATCACCTTGTTTTCACATTAAACAGACTTCCCCATGAGGAAGCAGCAAGGATGCAGTGACGTTTCCTGGTGTCAACCTGTATTATTTCAGTAGACATTGAAATGAGGATGCATCTTTGATGCCTTTCCAATGAAGCAAGTTTAATTCAGTAATAGGTGAAAAACCATTCCTACAAAGGTGTTAATCAGAGACTTGGCTTTGTGGACACTTTTCAGAGAGCAAATTTGTTAGCATAAACATAAAATCAGAAAATGAAGAGCTGTTTAATCACTCAATTGGACTTTTCTGCCAGCATAATTTTTTTTCTCTGCAACTCACTGCTAAATTGTGCTTCCTAGCTGTTTTTTTATAAAATCACTTAATCAAATCTAACTCTGATTACATCAGAGAAGGCCAGGTACCCTACACCATAAGGGGGGTTTTTGAAATTTTGACTTGTCTACTTAAAGATCACCAAAATCTGATTACAAGGTCAATTACATCCCTGGGTGGGATTGAACCACCAACCTTTTGGTTAATAGCCAAACATGCTAACCGATTGCGCCACAGAGACACCTTGCAAAAGTCAATACTGACAAAGGCTAATAAGCATTCATCTAGAACGTTTCCTAGAAAAACTTTAAAAAGTCAATAATCTGGAGAATTTTTGTAAGAAACACATTGGTACTTTCCCATGATGAGTGAGTGCTTCAGGATTTCTTGCACTTACATGGGCTATTAACCAAAAGGTTGGTGGTTCAATCCCACCCAGGGATGTAATTGACCTTGTCATCAGATTTTGGTGATCTTTAAGTAGACAAGTCAAAATTTCAAACCCCCTCTTATGGTGTAGGGTACCTGGCCTTCTCTGACGTAATCAGAGTTAGATTTAATTAAGTGATTTTATAAAAAACAGCTAGGAAGCACAATTTAGCAGTGGGTTGCAGAGAAAAAAATAACATTTTAAACCTACCGGTAATTTTTTTCTCTCGTAGTCCGTAGAGGATGATGGGGACTCCGTAAGGACCATGGGGGATAGACGGGCCCCGCAGCAGACATGGGCACTTTAAGAAAGACTTTAGATCTGGGTGTGCACTGGCTCCTCCCTCTATGCCCCTCCTCCATACCTCAGTTAGAGAAACTGTGCCCAGAGGAGACGGACAGTACGAGGAAAGGATTTTTGTTAATCCAAGGCCAAGATTCATACCAGCCACACCAATCACACCGTATAACTTGTGATATACTACCCAGTTAACAGTATGAAAACAACATAGCATCAGTCCAAGACCGATGAAAACTAACATATAACCCTTATGTAAGCAATAACTATATACAAGTCTTGCAGAAGTAGACCGCACTTGGGACGGGCACCCAGCATCCTCTACGGACTCCGAGAAAAAGATTTACCGGTAGGTTTAAAATCTTATTTTCTCTTACGTCCTAGAGGATGCTGGGGACTCCGTAAGGACCATGGGGATTATACCAAAGCTCCCAAACGGGCAGGAGAGTGCGGATGACTTTGCAGCACCGATTGAGCAAACAGGAGGTCCTCCTCAGCCAGGGTATCAAACTTATAGAACTTTGCAAAGGTGTTTGAACCAACTTTGACCCACTGCTTGGATGACATCACCATATGCAAATCCATCTGCGGCAGGCCTTCCCCCAGGAATGCTTGCACTAGTTGTTGCATTTGGTTTGTTGTTTGGGGGTGCTTCAGTATTAGGCAGCCTTCTGCCCTCCCATGTTCATCTGAAAATATGTGTTCTCCCTGCAGTTGTTGTCCCCAGATGAGAGTTCCCTTGTGCTGCCTCAGTTGAATCTCCTTTACTTGACAGAGATGTGCCTGAGCAGCGGCCCTCCCCAGCCCTATCCCAAATCATACTTATTTTGCATAGGAGATACCATGGTCATGAAGATTGTTCTCCCAGGGTTAGGTTAATTCATTGCATTCTGGGTATGCTGACCCCTGTGATTTCCCCAAATGTGGGAAACTCAACTGCATTATTTGTGGTAGTGGGGGACTGTGTTTGTGCTTTCCTCTGGTCAGCTCTGGTAAAAGTCAGATTTCTTTGTCTCAGATCTTCCTCTAGCCTTGTTCTTCTTTCGAGAGTTCCCTTGTGCTGCCTCAGTTGGATCTCCTTCACTTGACAGGGGGGTGCCCGAGCAGCGACCCTCCCCAGCTCTAGCCCAACTCCTACTTACCTGCCAGGTGAGATACTATGATCATGAAGATGCTTCTCCCAGGGCAAGGCTCACCCATTGCACTCTGGGTGTGCTGCCCCTGCGATTTCCCCAAATGTGGGAAACTTGACTGCATAATTTGTGTTTCCCCTGGTCGGCTCTCATATAATTCAGATTTCTTTGTCTCAGGTCTCTCTCCAGCCTAGTTTGCTGTCTGTTTCCACTTCTTTTTTCTTGAGCCCCTCCCTTCTATACCCTTGTGCACTATCCTGACTTCTCCCGTCTGCTTACTTTGTGCCTTCCAACGCACAATACAAACTACAGGTAGTGCTGCAGGGCCCACACCCTTTTACTTGCTTTACAGAGCAGCTCTGGAGCTGTTACAGTGCCCAGCTGCTGCAAGAAATCAGCTTGAATGCTTCAGGGGCTGGGGCATAGCCAACATGAGCCCCACACCGAAGGAGGGTGGAGGTGTTTAATGCGAACTAGGGGTCATCCAAGCGCCGCAAAAGGCCGCCATGCCCTGCACACCCCTTTATTCTTTTCATATGCAGACGAGGGTTGAAGCCAACTTTGACCCACTGCTTGGATGACATCACCATATTCAAATCCATCTGCTGCAGGCCTTCCCCCAGGAATGCTTGCACTAGTTGTTGCATTTGGTTTGTTGTTTGGGGGTGCTTCAGTATTAGGCAGCCTTATGCCCTCCCATGTTCATCTGAAAATATGTGTTCTCCCTGCAGTTGTTGTCCCCAGATGAGAGTTCCCTTGTGCTGCCTCAGTTGAATCTCCTTTACTTGACAGAGATGTGCCTGAGCAGCGGCCCTCCCCAGCCCTATCCCAAATCATACTTATTTTGCATAGGAGATACCATGGTCATGAAGATTGTTCTCCCAGGGTTAGGTTCATTCTTTGCATTCTGGGTATGCTGACCCCTGTGATTTCCCCAAATGTGGGAAACTCAACTGCATTATTTGTGGTAGTGGGGGACTGTGTTTGTGCTTTCCTCTGGTCAGCTCTGGTAAATGTCAGATTTCTTTGTCTCAGATCTTCCTCTAGCCTTGTTCTTCTTTCGAGAGTTCCCTTGTGCTGCCTCAGTTGGATCTCCTTCACTTGACAGGGGGGTGCCCGAGCAGCGACCCTCCCCAGCTCTAGCCCAACTCCTACTTACCTGCCAGGTGAGATACTATGATCATGAAGATGCTTCTCCCAGGGCAAGGCTCACCCATTGCACTCTGGGTGTGCTGCCCCTGCGATTTCCCCAAATGTGGGAAACTTGACTGCATAATTTGTGTTTCCCCTGGTCGGCTCTCATATAATTCAGATCTCTTTGTCTCAGGTCTCTCTCCAGCCTAGTTTGCTGTCTGTTTCCACTTCTTTTTTCTTGAGCCCCTCCCTTCTATACCCTTGTGCACTATCCTGACTTCTCCCATCTGCTTACTTTGTGCCTTCCAACGCACAATGCAAACTACAGGTAGTGCTGCAGGGCCCACACCCTTTTACTTGCTTTACAGAGCAGCTCTGGAGCTGTTACAGTGCCCAGCTGCTGCAAGAAATCAGCTTGAATGCTTCAGGGGCTGGGGCATAGCCAACATGAGCCCCACACCGAAGGAGGGTGGAGGTGTTTAATGCGAACTAGGGGTCATCCAAGCGCCGCAAAAGGCCGCCATGCCCTGCACACCCCTTTTTTCTTTTCATATGCAGACGAGGGTTGAAGCCAACTTTGACCCACTGCTTGGATGACATCACCATATGCAAATCCATCTGCTGCAGGCCTTCCCCCAGGAATGCTTGCACTAGTAGTTGCATTTGGTTCGTTGTTTGGGGGTGCTTCAGTTTTAGGCAGCCTTCTGCCCTCCCATGTTCATCTGAAAATATGTGTTCTCCCTGCAGTTGTTGTCCCCAGATGAGAGTTCCCTTGTGCTGCCTCAGTTGAATCTCCTTTACTTGACAGAGATGTGCCTGAGCAGCGGCCCTCCCCAGCCCTATCCCAAATCATACTTATTTTGCATAGGAGATACCTTGGTCATGAAGATTGTTCTCCCAGGGTGAGGTTCATTCATTGCATTCTGGGTATGCTGACCCCTGTGATTTCCCCAAATGTGGGAAACTCGACTGCATTATTTGTGGTAGTGGGGGACTGTGTTTGTGCTTTCCTCTGGTCAGCTCTGGTAAAAGTCAGATTTCTTTGTCTCAGATCTTCCTCTAGCCTTGTTCTTCTTTCGAGAGTTCCCTTGTGCTGCCTCAGTTGGATCTCCTTCACTTGACAGGGGGTGCCCAAGCAGCAATCCTCCACAGCTCTAGCCCAACTCCTACTTACCTGCCAGGTGAGATACTATGATCTTCACTGTTAGGGCAATCAGGATGTGGAATTCCCTGCCAGGGAAGGTGGTAATGGCGGACTCTGTAATTGGATTTAAAAAAGGAATGGATACATTTCTGAATGAAAAAGCTATCCAAGGTTATAATACTTAAAATATCAACATGGTTAATCCGGGGGTAACATGAGTTGTAGTAGTTAACTAGTCATAAAACATTATTCAGCAAGTATGTAGAATCATCACAACTTAAAACAGGTTGAACACGATGGGCAATTTGCCTCTTTTCAACCTCAAAAACTATATTACTATATGTTACTATATTACTATGTTACTGTAGTATACAGAACACCACAATGTAATGAGCAGTGATAGTGAGCACTGATGAGGATACTAGAACTGACACTGAGCAGCAAGATGCAGCACTGGACTATTAGTAATGTACTGTAGTATGCTGAGCACCACAATGCAGCACAAGACAATGAGCAGTGATACTGAGCACTGATGAGGATACTACTGAGAACTGACACTGAGCAGGAGAGACACACTAATAGTATTACTGAGCAGCAATAAGTAACCACTGATACTGAGCACTGATATTGAGATTTCCACTGAGAGAACATAGCCACGTCCTCTCCGCTCCCTCTTCAATGCACGAGTAAAAATGGCGGCAACGCGCAGCTCTTTATATGAAATCCGAATCTCGCGAGAATCCGACAGCGGGATGATGACATTTTCCCTTGTTCAGGTTTTCCGAGTCAGGCGGGAACAACCGAGCCTGCCTCGGACCAGTGTAAACCACGTGGAGTTCGTGGGGAATTCGGTTCTCGGAGAACCGAACCCGCTCCTCTCTACCTTATACCCATATATTTTTTTATTTTCAATCTAAGCCCCTGCAGTTTTCTGTAAGCATCTGCTTCGCTATGATGATCAACAAGTCACAAGGGCAAACACTCAGGGCTTGAGGCGTAGATCTTAGGACCAGCTGCTACAAGCATGGCAGAGGTGTCACTATCACTGGTGACACCCAGAGAGGTGGCGAAGGAGATTGTAATGCAGTGCGCGCAGATAAGCAGCGCAATGGTAAAAAGGAGGCATGGTTTCATAGGTAGGGGCGTGGCCTGGTGGCCTGAATCTACATTTTGTTGCTCCGGGTGTCCCGGGGGTTGGGGGCTGCACCCGGGGACTAGTGTGTGAGCGGTGCTGGCTCCTGCACAGTGACAGGACATGGCCACCCAGCATGACGCCTCCCTTCTTGACCAATCTGTAATTGCAGTCGCACTGCAGTTCAGCGTGATCATAAAAAATGGTGTAGCCTCCTGCTGGTGCAGACTGTATGTGCGCGCAGGAAGCCGCCACCATTTTTGTGATCACAGCGGCTGAATGTGATGTCATACAGCCGCTGTGACCACGCCCCCTGTGTCTCCTCCGTTGCAGACCCCATTTTGAAGCCTTGCCCCCGCACCGCTCCATCCCTGACTTGGAAATGGAGTGTTGCTGACCCCCCTCTCCCCCCCTGCCCCGATTGACAGGCAGAGGCGATCGCATTCTCTGCGGGGTGCCGCAGAAAATGCAGGCACATGCGTATGCTCTTAGCAATTTTTGCAGTTGGATCGCTTACTGTGATTGCAATCCAACCTGAATCAGGCCCTATTACCTATCACAATGCGCTGCGGGCAGTACAAAATTGGTTTAATATGGGAGAAAAAACCCCAGACCTGTGCTCCTTAACTGTACCTGGTGGCTCGTGGAGCGGCAGCCCAGTAATCAGTGTCCACGCCAGTGCGCACACGGTCCACCCCCTACGGCCACGCTCCCCTTCATCAGCGGCCTCGTGATCCGGAAGGGCGGTGCGTGTGTGACTGACCTTAGGAAGAAACCGGAGCCTCCGCTGCAGTGACCCAGCAACCAGGGCACGGGAGTATACAGCGCCGCTGGGAGTGATGAAGCTGCAGTAAAGATGTCTATTAGACCTAGCCTGCTGCAGCCCTTGTAGATTCTCATAAAAAAAGTTCTTATTTTCTTGTCAAAATTAATAGCTAAGAATAGGCTGCCTGAGGCAGGCCCCTGTTAAGTGGCCTGCTACTGAAGGCACCAACTACAAACTGAGCTCCCTGTTCATGGAAGCGGGGTTATAGAGGAGAATGCGCTGAGCATCTTGGGAACAGTCAAAAGCTTTGAGCCGGTTGGTGCCTCAGATCAAGATCCTACTCTACACCCCAATGTGAATCCTTGTGGAGTCCAGTGTACCCCACAGAAGAAATTAATGTGTCACACCCATTGGCAGCAACCTTAGAATAGCTGCTGACGGGCACAATTGAGAAAGGAAGGGGGGGGGGACATTTGAATCCAGCACATAGATGCAATTCAAATATGTAATTTGAACCTTCCTATTTTAAAATATAATGGATGAACTTCACCCTGTGATAACAATCTTCATGATATAGAGATCTCATATGCAAAATAAGTATGAGTTGGGATAGGGCTGGGGAGGGTGGCTGCTCGGGCAAGCCCCTCCCCCGTCAAGTTAAGGAGATTCAACTGAGGAAGCACAAGGGAACTCTCGTCTGGGGACAACAACTGCAGGGAGACCACATTTTTTCAGATGAACATGGGAGGGCGGAAGGCTGCCTAATACTGAAGCACCATCAAATATCAAACCATATGCAATAACTAGTACAAGCATTCCTGGGGGAAGGTCTGCAGGAGACGAATTTGCATACGGTGATGTCATCCAAGCAGTGGGCCAAAGTTGGCTGGAACCCTCATCTGCATATGAAAAGAGAAAAGGGTTATGCAGGGCATGGCGGCCTTTTGCGGCGCTTGGATGACCCCTAGTTCGCATTAAACACCTCCACCCTCCTTCGGTGTGGGGCTCATGTTGGCTATGCCCCAGCCCCTGAAGCATTCAAGCTGATTTCTTGCAGCAGCTGGGCACTGTAACAGCTCCAGAGCTGCTCTGTAAGGCAAATAAAAGGGTGTGGGCCCTGCAGCACTACCTGTAGTTCGCATTGTGCGTTGGAAGGCACAAAGTAAGCAGACGGGAGAAGTCAGGATAGTGCGCAAGGGCATAGAAGGGAGCGGCTCAGGAAAAGAGAAGTGGAAACAGACAGCAAACTAGGCTGGAGAGAGACCTGAGACAAAGAGATCTGAATTATACGAGAGCCGACCAGGGGAAACACAAATTATGCAGTCAAGTTTCCCATATTTGGGGAAATCGCAGGGGCAGCACACCCAGAGTGCAATGGTTGAGCCTTGCCCTGGGAGAAGCACCTTCAAGATCATAGTATCTCACCTGGCAGGTAAGTAGGAGTTGGGCTAGAGCTGGGGAGGGTCGCTGCTCGGGCACCCCCCTGTCAAGTGAAGGAGATCCAACTGAGGCAGCACAATGGAACTCTCGAAAGAAGAACAAGGCTAGAGGAAGATCTGAGACAAAGAAATCTGACTTTTACCAGAGCTGACCAGCGGAAAACACAAACACAGTCCCCAACTACCACAAATAATGCAGGCGAGTTTCCCACATTTGGGTAAATCACAGGGGTCAGCATACCCAGAATGCAATGAATGAACCTCACCCTGGGTGAACAATTTTCATGACCATGGTGTCTCCTATGCAAAATAAGTATGATTTGGGATAGGGCTGGGGAGGGCCGCTGCTCAGGCACATCTCTGTCAAGTAAAGGAGATTCAACTGAGGCAGCACAAGGGAACTCTCATATGGGGACAACAACTGCAGGGAGAACACATATTTTCAGATGAACATGGGAGGGCAGAAGGCTGCCTAATACTGAAGCACCCCCAAACAACAAACCAAATGCAACAACTAGTGCAAGCATTCCTGGGGGAAGGCCTGCAGCAGATGGATTTGCATATGGTGATGTTATCCAAGCAGTGGGTCAAAGTTGGCTTCAACCCTCATCTGCATATGAAAAGAGAAAAGGGGCGTGCAGGGCATGGCGGCCTTTTGCGGTGCTTGGATGACCCCTAGATCGCATTAAACACCCCCACCCTCCTTTGGTGTGGGGCTCATGTTGGCCATGCCCCATCCCATGAAGCATTCAAGCTGATTTCTTGCAGCAGCTGGGCACTGTAACAGCTCCAGAGCTGCTCTGTAAGGCAAGTAAAAGGGTGTGGGCCCTGCAGCACTACCTGTAGTTTGCATTGTGCATTGGAAGGCACAAAGTAAGCAGACGGGAGGAGAAGTCAGGATAGTGCACAAGGGTATAGAAGTCAGGATAGTGCACAAGGGTATAGAAGCACCTTCCTGATTATAGTATCTCACCTTGGTGTGCTGCCCCTGCAATTTCCCCAAATGTGGGAAACTTGACTGCATAATTTGTGTTTCCCCTGGTCGGCTCTCATATAATTCAGATCTCTTTGTCTCAGGTCTATCTCCAGCCTAGTTTGCTGTCTGTTTCCACTTCTTTTTTCTTGAGCCCCTCCCTTCTATACCCGTGTGGACTATCCTGACTTCTCCTCCTGTCTGCTTACTTTGTGCCTTCCAATGCACAATGCAAACTACAGGTAGTGCTGCAGGGCCCACACCCTTTTACTTGCCTTACAGAGCAGCTCTGGAGCTGTTACAGTGCCAAGCTGCTGCAAGAAATCAGCTTGAATGCTTCAGGGGCTGGGGCATGGCCAACATGAGCCCCACACCGAAGGAGGGTGGGGGTGTTTAATGCGAACTAAGGGTCATCCAAGCGCCGCAAAAGGCCGCCATGCCCTGCATACCCCTTTTCTCTTTTCATATGCAGATGAGGGTTCCAGCCAACTTTGGCCCACTGCTTGGATGACATCACTATATGCATATCCGTCTTCTGCAGACCTTCCCCCAGGAATGCTTGTACTAGTTGTTGCATTTGGTTTGTTGTTTGGGGGTGCTTCAGTATTAGGCAGCCTTCTGCCCTCCCATGTTCATCTGAAAATATGTGTTCTCACTGCAGTTGTTGTCCCCAGATGAGAGTTCCCTTGTGCTGCCTCAGTTGAATCTCCTTTACTCTAAAACTTGTAAAACTTAGCAAAAGTGTTTACTAAATAGCTGCTCGGCAAAGTTGCAATGCCGAGACTCCCCGACCAGCTGCCCAGGATGAACCCACCTTTCTAGTAGAATGGGTCTTCACCTAATTCAGTAACGGCAATCCTGCCGTGGAATGAGCATGCTGAATCTTACCACAGATCCAGCGCATAATTGTCTACATGGAAGCAGGACACCCAATCCTGTTGGGAGCATACAGGACAAACAGAGCCTCTGTTTTCCTAATCTGAACCGTTCTGGTGACATAAATTTTCAAAGTTCTGACCACAGCCAGAGACTTTGACTCAACGAAGGTGTCAGTGGCCAAAGGCACCATGTGGAAAGATGAACCACCTTCGGCAGAAATAGTTGACGTGTCCTCAATTCTGCTCTATCTTCATGAAATATCAAATAAAGGCTCTTGTGATACTGCATGGTTTGTACTGTTTTCCATGTGCTCCCAGATCTTTCAAGCAAGAAGCATGGTCAAGAAAGTTCTGTTTGAAAAGAAACAACATTTACTGTCATTGTTATAGAATTTGGGAGAAAAAACAAGAAGAAATCTGCACTGTTGACGCACTGGACAGAATGAATGAATCATAAAATATAACCTTTATTAAGTATGTATTAAAATTGGATAAATATTAATATTATTATCCCAAACTGCAGTGAAACATAAAGGTTAAAATCACAGAACTAACATACATGTGCATAAGAAGAATAAAGAGATGTGAAAAAAAGGTTTAAAAAGCGTGTCCGTGTGTGATTATTTTTGAAGGCACAACCCTGGCGGGGTTGTTTATATAGATATATATGTTGCAAATAATCACTTTCTAGCGTAATGTTATTAAATAGCTGTTAGTATCTATGTCGTCAGGTACCACTGGGTCGTATCCTATATACTCCTGTGGGAAACTTGACTGCATAATTTGTGTTTCCCCTGGTCGGCTCTCGTATAATTCAGATCTCTTTGTCTCAGGTCTCTCTCCAGCCTAGTTTGCTGTCTGTTTCCACTTCTCTTTTCTTGAGCCGCTGCCTTCTATGCCCTTGTGCACTCTCCAGACTTCTCCTATCTGCTTACTTTGTGCCTTCCAACGCACAATGCAAACTACAGGTAGTGCTGCAGGGCCCACACCCTTTTACTTGCCTTACAGAGCAGCTCTGGAGCTGTTACAGTGCCCAGCTGCAGCAAGAAATCAGCTTGAATGCTTCAGGGGCTGGGGCATAGCCAACATGAGCCCCACACCGACGGAGGGTGGAGGTGTTTAATGCAAACTAGGGGTCAGCCAAGCGCCGCAAAAGGCCGCCATGCCCTGCATGCCCCTTTTCTCTTTTCATATGCAGACGAGGGTTGAAGCCAACTTTGACCCACTGCTTGGATGACATCACCATATGCAAATCCATCTGCGGCAGGCCTTCCCCCAGGAATGCTTGCACTAGTTGTTGCATTTGGTTTGTTGTTTGGGGGTGCTTCAGTATTAGGCAGCCTTCTGCCCTCCCATGTTCATCTGAAAATATGTGTTCTCCCTGCAGTTGTTGTCCCCAGATGAGAGTTCCCTTGTGCTGCCTCAGTTGAATCTCCTTTACTTGACAGAGATGTGACTGAGCAGCGGCCCTCCCCAGCCCTATCCCAAATCATACTTATTTTGCATAGGAGATACCATGGTCATGAAGATTGTTCTCCCAGGGTTAGGTTCATTCATTGCGTTCTGGGTATGCTGACCTCTGTGATTTCCCCAAATGTGGGAAACTCAACTGCATTATTTGTGGTAGTGGGGGACTGTGTTTGTGCTTTCCTCTGGTCAGCTCTGGTAAAAGTCAGATTTCTTTGTCTCAGATCTTCCTCTAGCCTTGTTCTTCTTTCAAGAGTTCCCTTGTGCTGCCTCAGTTGGATCTCCTTCACTTGACAGGGGGGTGCCCGAGCAGCGACCCTCCCCAGCTCTAGCCCAACTCCTACTTACCTGCCAGGTGAGATACTATGATCATGAAGTTGCTTCTCCCAGGGCAAGGCTCACCCATTGCACTCTGGGTGTGCTGCCCCTGCGATTTCCCCAAATATGGGAAACTTGATTGCATAATTTGTGTTTCCCCTAGTCGGCTCTCATATAATTCAGATCTCTTTGTCTCAGGTCTCTCTCCAGCCTAGTTTGCTGTCTGTTTCCACTTCTTTTTTCTTGAGCCCCTCCCTTCTATACCCTTGTGCACTATCCTGACTTCTCCTCCTGTCTGCTTACTTTGTGCCTTCCGATGCACAATGCAAACTACAGGTAGTGCTGCAGGGCCCACACCCTTTTACTTGCCTTACAGAGCAGCTCTGGAGCTGTTACAGTGCCAAGCTGCTGCAAGAAATCAGCTTGAATGCTTCAGGGGCTGGGGCATGGCCAACATGAGCCCCACACCGAAGTAGGGTGGGGGTGTTTAATGCGAACTAAGGGTCATCCAAGCGCCGCAAAAGGCCGCCATGCCCTGCATACCCCTTTTCTCTTTTCATATGCAGATGAGGGTTCCAGCCAACTTTGGCCCACTGCTTGGATGACATCACTGTATGCAAATCCGTCTTCTGCAGACCTTCCCCCAGGAATGCTTGTACTAGTTGTTGCATTTGGTTTGTTGTTTGGGGGTGCTTCAGTATTAGGCAGCCTTCTGCCCTCCCATGTTCATCTGAAAATATGTGTTCTCCCGGCAGTTGTTGTCCCCAGATGAGAGTTCCCTTGTGCTGCCTCAGTTGAATCTCCTTTACTTGACAGAGATGTGCCTGAGCAGCGGCCCTCCCCAGCCCTATCCCAAATCATACTTATTTTGCATAGGAGATACCATGGTCATAAAGATTGTTCTCCCAGGGTGAGGTTCATTCATTGCATTCTGGGTATGCTGACCCCTGTGATTTCCCCAAATGTGGGAAACTCAACTGCATTATTTGTGGTAGTGGGGGACTGTGTTTGTGTTTTCCTCTGGTCAGCTCTGGTAAAAGTCAGATTTCTTTGTCTCAGATCTTCCTCTAGCCTTGTTCTTCTTTCGAGAGTTCCATTGTGCTGCCTCAGTTTGATCTCCTTCACTTGACAGGGGGGTACCCGAGCAGCGACCCTCCCCAGCTCTAGCCCAACTTCTACATAACTGCCAGGTGAGATACTATGATCATGAAGGTGCTTCTCCCAGGGCAAGGCTCACCCATTGCACTCTGGGTGTGCTGCTCCTGCGATTTCCCCAAATGTGGGAAACTTGACTGCATAATTTGTGTTTCCCCTGGTCGGCTCTCGTATAATTCAGATCTCTTTGTCTCAGGTCTCTCTCCAGCCTAGTTTGCTGTCTGTTTCCACTTCTCTTTTCTTGAGCCGCTGCCTTCTATGCCCTTGTGCACTCTCCTGACTTCTCCTGTCTGCTTACTTTGTGCCTTCCAACGCACAATGCAAACTACAGGTAGTGCTGCAGGGCCCACACCCTTTTACTTGCCTTTCAGAGCAGCTCTGGAGCTGTTACAGTGCCCAGCTGCTGCAAGAAATCAGCTTGAATGCTTCAGGGGCTGGGGCATAGCCAACATGAGCCCCACACCGACGGAGGGTGGAGGTGTTTAATGCGAACTAAGGGTCATCCAAGCGCCGCAAAAGGCCGCCATGCCCTGCATACCCCTTTTCTCTTTTCATATGCAGATGAGGGTTCCAGCCAACTTTGGCCCACTGCTTGGATGACATCACCGTATGCAAATACGTCTTCTGCAGACCTTCCCCCAGGAATGCTTGTACTAGTTGTTGCATTTGGTTTGTTGTTTGGGGTGCTTCAGTATTAGGCAGCCTTCTGCTCTCCCATGTTCATCTGAAAATATGTGTTCTCCCTGCAGTTGTTGTCCCCAGATGAGAGTTCTCTTGTGCTGCCTCAGTTGAATCTCCTTTACTTGACAGAGATGTGCCTGAGCAGCGGCCCTCCCCAGCCCTATCCCAAATCATACTTATTTTGCATAGGAGCTACCATGGTCATGAAGATTGTTCTTCCAGGGTGAGGTTCATTCATTGCATTCTGGGTATGCTGACCCCTGTGATTTCCCCAAATGTGGGAAACTCGACTGCATTATTTGTGGTAGTGGGGGACTGTGTTTGTGCTTTCCTCTGGTCAGCTCTGGTAAAAGTCAGATTTCTTTGTCTCAGATCTTCCTCTAGCCTTGTTCTTTTTTTGAGAGTTTCCTTGTGCTGCCTCAGTTGGATTTCCTTCACTTGACAGGGGGGTGCCCGAGCAGCGACCCTCCCCAGCTCTAGCCCAACTCCTACTTACCTGCCAGGTGAGATACTATGATCAGGAAGGTGCTTCTCCCAGGGCAAGGCTCACCCATTGCACTCTGGGTGTGCTGCTCCTACGATTTCCCCAAATGTGGGACACTTGACTACATAATTTGTGTTTCCTCTGGTCGGCTACTCGTATAATTCAGATCTCTTTGTCTCAGGTCTCTCTCCAGCCTAGTTTGCTGTCTGTTTCCACTTCTCTTTTCTTGAGCCCCTGCCCTTGCCCTTGTGCACTCTCCTGACTTCTCCTGTCTGCTTACTTTGTGCCTTCCAACGCACAATGCAAACTACAGGTAGTGCTGCAGGGCCAACACCCTTTTACTTGCCTTACAGAGCAGCTCTGGAGCTGTTACAGTGCCCAGCTGCTGCAAGAAATCAGCTTGAATGCTTCAGGGGCTGGGGCATAGCCAACATGAGCCCCACACCGACGGAGGGTGGAGGTGTTTAATGCGAACTAAGGGTCATCCAAGCGCCGCAAAAGGCCGCCATGCCCTGCATACCCCTTTTCTCTTTTCATATGCAGATGAGGGTTCCAGCCAACTTTGGCCCACTGCTTGGATGACATCACCGTATGCAAATCCGTCTTCTGCAGACCTTTTCCCAGGAATGCTTGTACTAGTTGTTGCATTTGGTTTGTTGTTTGGGGGTGCTTCAGTATTAGGCAGCCTTCTGCTCTCCCATGTTCATCTGAAAATATGTGTTCTCCCTGCAGTTGTTGTCCCCAGATGAGAGTTCCCTTGTGCTGCCTCAGTTGAATCTCCTTTACTTGACAGAGATGTGCCTGAGCAGCGGCCCTCCCCAGCCCTATCCCAAATCATACTTATTTTGCATAGGAGATACCATTGTCATGAAGATTGTTCTCCCAGGGTGAGGTTCATTCATTGCATTCTGGGTATGCTGACCCCTGTCATTTCCCCAAATGTGGGAAACTCGACTGCATTATTTGTGGTAGTGGGGGACTGTGTTTGTGCTTTCCTCTGGTCAGCTCTGGTAAAAGTCAGATTTCTTTGTCTCAGATCTTCCTCTAGCCTTGTTCTTTTTTCGAGAGTTTCCTTGTGCTGCCTCAGTTGGATCTCCTTCACTTGACAGGGGGGTGCCCGAACAGCGACCCTCCCCAGCTCTAGCCCAACTCCTACTTACCTCCCAGGTGAGATACTATGATCAGGAAGGTGCTTCTCCCAGGGCAAGGCTCACCCAATGCACTCTGGGTGTGCTGCTCCTACGATTTCCCCAAATGTGGGACACTTGATTACATAATTTGTGTTTCCTCTGGTCGGCTCTCGTATAATTCAGATCTCTTTGTCTCAGGTCTCTCTCCAGCCTAGTTTGCTGTCTGTTTCCACTTCTCTTTTCTTGAGCCGCTCCCTTCTATGCCCTTGTGCACTATCCTGACTTCTCCCGTCTGCTTACTTTGTGCCTTCCAACGCACAATGCAAACTACAGGTAGTGCTGCAGGGCCCACACCCTTTTACTTGCTTTACAGAGCAGCTCTGGAGCTGTTACAGTGCCCAGCTGCTGCAAGAAATCAGCTTGAATGCTTCAGGGGCTGGGGCATAGCCAACATGAGCCCCACACCGAAGGAAGGTGGAGGTGTTTAATGCAAACTAGGGGTCATCCAAGCGCCGCAAAAGGCCGCCATGCCCTGCACACCCCTTTTTTATTTTCATATGCAGACGAGGGTTGAAGCCAACTTTGACCCACTGCTTGGATGACATCACCATATGCAAATCCATCTGCTGCAGGCCTTCCCCCAGGAATGCTTGCACTAGTAGTTGCATTTGGTTTGTTGTTTGGGGGTGCTTCAGTGTTAGGCAGCCTTCTGCCCTCCCATGTTCATCTGAAAATATGTGTTCTCCCTGCAGTTGTTGTCCCCAGATGAGAGTTCCCTTGTGTTGCCTCAGTTGAATCTCCTTTACTTGACAGAGATGTGCCTGAGCAGCGGCCCTCCCCAGCCCTATCCCAAATCATACTTATTTTGCATAGGAGATACCATGGTCATGAAGATTGTTCTCCCAGGGTGAGGTTCATTCATTGCACTCTGGGTATGCTGACCCCTGTGATTTCCCCAAATGTGGGAAACTCGACTGCATTATTTGTGGTAGTGGGGGACTGCGTTTGTGCTTTCCTCTGGTCAGCTCTGGTAAAAGTCAGATTTCTTTGTCTCAGATCTTCCTCTAGCCTTGTTCTTCTTTCGAGAGTTCCCTTGTGCTGCCTCAGTTGGATCTCCTTCACTTGACAGGGGGTGCCCGAGCAGCAATCCTCCACAGCTCTAGCCCAACTCCTACTTACCTGCCAGGTGAGATACTATGATGTTCACTGTTAGGGCAATCAGGATGTGGAATTCCCTGCCAGGGAAGGTGGTAATGGCGGACTCTGTAATTGGATTTAAAAAAGGAATGGATACATTTCTGAATGAAAAAGCTATCCAAGGTTATAATACTTAAAATATCAACATGGTTAATCCGGGGGTAACATGAGTTATAGTAGCTAACTAGTCATAAAACAATATTCAGCAAGTATGTAGAATCATCACAACTTAAAACAGGTTGAACACGATGGGCAATTTGCCTCTATTCAACCTCAAAAACTATGTTACTATATGTTACTATATTACTATGTTACTGTAGTATACAGAACACCACAATGTAATGAGCAGTGATAGTGAGCACTGATGAGGATACTAGAACTGACACTGAGCAGCAAGATGCAGCACTGGACTATTAGTAATGTACTGTAGTATGCTGAGCACCACAATGCAGCACAAGACAATGAGCAGTGATACTGAGCACTGATGAGGATACTACTGAGAACTGACACTGAGCAGGAGAGACACACTACTAGTATTACTGAGCAGCAATAAGTAACCACTGATACTGAGCACTGATATTGAGATTTCCACTGAGAGAACATAGCCACGTCCTCTCCGCTCTCTCTTCAATGCACGAGTAAAAATGGCGGCAACGCGCAGCTCTTTTTATGGAATCCGAATCTCGAGAGAATCCGACAGCGGGATGATGACATTTTCCCTTGTTCAGGTTTTCCGAGTCAGGCGGGAACAACCGAGCCTGCCTCGGACCAGTGTAAACCACGTGGAGTTCGTCGGGAATTCGGTTCTCGGAGAACCGAACCCGCTCCTCTCTACCTTATACCCATCAATTTTTTTATTTTCAATCTAAGCCCCTGCAGTTTTCTGTAAGCATCTGCTTCGCTATGATGATCAACAAGTCACAAGGGCAAACACTCAGGGCTTGAGGCGTAGATCTTAGGACCAGCTGCTACAAGCATGGCAGAGGTGTCACTATCACTGGTGACACCCAGAGAGGTGGCGAAGGAGATTGTAATGCAGTGCGCGCAGATAAGCAGCGCAATGGTAAAAAGGAGGCATGGTTTCATAGGTAGGGGCATGGCCTGGTGGCCTGAATCTACATTTTGTTGCTCCGGGTGTCCCGGGGGTTGGGGGCTGCACCCGGGGACTAGTGTGTGTGCGGTGCTGGCTCCTGCACAGTGACAGGGCATGGCCACCCAGCATGACGCCTCCATTCTTGACCATGCTGTAATTGCAGTCGCACTGCAGTTCAGCGTGATCATAAAAAATGGTGTAGCCTCCTGCTGGTGCAGACTGTATGTGCGCGCAGGAAGCCGCCACCATTTTTGTGATCACAGCGGCTGAATGTGATGTCATACAGCCGCTGTGACCACGCCCCCTGTGTCTCCTCCGTTGCAGACCCCATTTTGAAGCCTTGCCCCCGCACCGCTCCATCCCTGACTTGGAAATGGAGTGTTGCTGACCCCCCTCTCCCCCCCCGCCCCGATTGACAGGCAGAGGCGATCGCATTCTCTGCGGGGTGCCGCAGAAAATGCAGGCACATGCGTATGCTGATAGCAATTTTTGCAGTTGGATCGCTTATTGTGATTGCATTCCAACCTGAATCAGGCCCTATTACCTATCACAATGCGCTGCGGGCAGTACAAAATTGGGTTAATATAGGAGTAAAACTCCCAGACCTGTGCTCCTTAACTGTACCTGGTGGCTAGTGGAGCGGCTGCCCAGTAATCAGTGTCCACGCCAGTGCGCACACGGTCCACCCCCTACGGCCACGCTCCCCTTCATCAGCGGCCTCGTGATCCGGAAGGGCGGTGTGTGTGTGACTGACCTTAGGAAGAAACTGGAGCCTCCGCTGCAGTGACCCAGCAACCAGGGCACGGGAGTATACAGCGCCGCTGGGAGTGATGAAGCTGCAGTAAAGATGTCTATTAGACCTAGCCTGCTGCAGCCCTTGTAGATTCTCATAAAACAAGTTCTTCTTTTCTTGTCAAAATTAATAGCTAAGAATAGGCTGCCTGAGGCAGGCCCCTGTTAAGTGGCCTGCTACTGAAGGCACCAACTACAAACTGAGCTCCCTGTTCATGGAAGCGGGGTTATAGAGGAGGATGCGCTGAGCATCTTGGGAACAGTCAAAAGCTTTGAGCCGGTTGGTGCCTCAGATCAAGATCCTACTCTACACCCCAATGTGAATCCTTGTGGAGTCCAGTGTACCCCACAGAAGAAATTAATGTGTCACACCCATTGGCAGCAACCTTAGAATAGCTGCTGACGGGCACAATTGAGAAAGGAAGGGGGGGGGGGGACATTTGAATCCAGCACATAGATGCAATTCAAATATGTAATTTGTACCTTCCTATTTTAAAATATAATGGATGAACCTCACCCTGTGAGAACAATCTTCATGATCAAGAGATCTCATATGCAAAATAAGTATGAGTTGGGATAGGGCTGGGGAGGGTGGCTGCTCGGGCAGCCCCTCCCCCGTCAAGTTAAGGAGATTCAACTGAGGACGCACAAGGGAACTCTCGTCTGGGGACAACAACTGCAGGGAGACCACATCTGTTCAGATGAACATGGGAGGGTGGAAGGCTGCCTAATATTGAAGCACCATCAAATATCAAACCATATGCAACAACTAGTACAAGCATTCCTGGGGGAAGGTCTGCAGAAGACGGATTTGCATACGGTGATGTCATCCAAGATGTGGGCCAAAGTTGGCTGGAACCCTCATCTGCATATGAAAAGAGAAAAGGGGCATGCAGGGCATGGCGGCCTTTTGCGGTGCTTGGATGACCCCTAGTTCGCATTAAACACCCCCACCCTCCTTTGGTGTGGGGCTCATGTTGGCCATGCCCCATCCCCTGAAGCATTCAAGCTGATTTCTTGCAGCAGCTGGGCACTGTAACAGCTCCAGAGCTGTTCTGTAAGGCAAGTAAAAGGGTGTGGGCCCTGCAGCACCACCTGTAGTTCGCATTGTGCATTGGAAGGCACAAAGTAAGCAGACGGGAGGAGAAGTCAGGATAGTGCGCAAGGGCATCCTTTTCTCTTAGTCCGTAGAGGATGCTGGGGTCACATTAAGAACCATGGGGTATAGACGGGATCCGCAAGAGACATGGGCACTTTAAGACTTTCAAAGGGTGTGAACTGGCTCCTCCCTCTATGCCCCTCCTCCAGACTCCAGTTATAGGAACTGTGCCCAGGGAGACGGACATTTCGAGGAAAGGATTTATTGTTAAACTAAGGTGAGCATCTTACCAGCTCACACCTTAAGCATGCCGCAGAACGTGGCATTCAACAGAACACAAGCCAACGGCATGAACAATTGCAGCAAAAAGCTGACCAGAACCATAACATAACATGTGTATAACCACAAGTAATAACTGCAGACACAGTATGGACTGGGACGGGTGCCCAGCATCCTCTACGGACTAAGAGAAAAGGATTTACCGGTAGGTATTAAAATCCTATTTTCTCATACGACCTAGAGGATGCTGGGGTCACATTAAGAACCATGGGGTTATACCAAAGCTCTTGAACGGGTGGGAGAGTGCGTACGACTCTGCAGCACCGAATGACCCAACTTGAGGTTATCATCAGCCAAGGTATCAAACTTGTAAAACTTAGCAAAAGTGTTTACTAAATAGCTGCTCGGCAAAGTTGCAATGCCGAGACTCCCCGACCAGCTGCCCAGGATGAACCCACCTTTCTAGTAGAATGGGTCTTCACCTAATTCAGTAACGGCAATCCTGCCATGGAATGAGCATGCTGAATCTTACCACAGATCCAGCGCATAATGGTCTACATGGAAGCAGGACACCCAATCCTGTTGGGAGCATACAGGACAAACAGAGCCTCTGTTTTCCTAATCTGAACCGTTCTGGTGACATAAATTTTCAAAGTTCTGACCACAGCCAGAGACTTTGACTCAACGAAGGTGTCAGTGGCCAAAGGCACCATGTGGAAAGATGAACCACCTTCGGCAGAAATTGTTGACGTGTCCTCAATTCTGCTCTATCTTCATGAAAGATCAAATAAAGGCTCTTGTGATACTGCATGGTTTGTACTGTTTTCCATGTGCTCCCAGATCTTTCAAGCAAGTAGCATGGTCAAGAAAGTTCTGTTTGAAAAGAAACAACATTTACTGTCATTGTTATAGAATTTGGGAGAAAAAACAAGAAGAAATCTGCACTGTTGACGCACTGGACAGAATGAATGAATCATAAAATATAACCTTTATTAAGTATGTATTAAAATTGGATAAATATTAATATTATTATCCCAAACTGCAGTGAAACATAAAGGTTAAAATCACAGAACTAACATACATGTGCATAAGAAGAATAAAGAGATGTGAAAAAAAGGTTTAAAAAGCGTGTCCGTGTGTGATTATTTTTGAAGGCACAACCCTGGCGGGGTTGTTTATATAGATATATATGTTGCTAATAATCACTTTCTAGCGTAATGTTATTAAATAGCTGTTAGTATCTATGTCGTCAGGTACCACTGGGTCGTATCCTATATACTCCCTTCACTCAATAGGGGTTACCTCCCGGGAAGCCATCCCCATTGGCGAATTTGTGGGGGTGATTGAGTATAACCGGTAAGCTAACCTCCAATTTGTGGGGTGCTTAGGTAGATGGGGATCACTTATTTCTCTGTGTCCCCTAAGACTATATTCCTAAATTCAATACCACAGGGGGATAGCTTTCTATATCGGATAAGGAATCACTTGATAGGGAAATCTCTATGCATCATGGAAAGATCATATTTATTAATATCCAAACTAAAAAAATGATGAATAGCTTTAATTTAGCTGTTTAGATATAGTTAATTGGCGAGATATACCAACAGGTGCGGTTGCCTTAAGGAATATGGCAATTCCAATATAAATAGCAGCCCTCCTTCATATAATCAGCCAGATCTTATTAAATCTGGTCCAGATATAGCCGTTCAGATATACTTAATTGACAACATATATCAATCGGTGGGGTTGCCTTAAGGAATATAGCAATTCCAATTCTCATATAAATAGCAACCTTCCTTCATATATTCAGCCAGATCTTATTTAATCTGATCTAGGCGTAGGCAATAATGCTTTCCTTAGAGGTATAGCCACCTCAATTCTTATTAGGAAGCAAAGTGTCTGTCATAATGGTTTATCCAATTCATCTAAGAAATAATATATTCCATGTGTCAGAGATTCATTACTCTCTATTTACACTGTTAAAGAGTTAATTCTTATTATGTTACAGTGTAAAGAAATTATCATATAGGGAGATGTGGCAATTCCATGTGCTATATATATAATAACCCTTAGTGGTCCAGATTCCACAATGAGGAATTTTCTTATAAACCGCTGAAACACACAGCTGTTTGACTGACTTCCAAATATATCTATCTCACTTTGTAACAGTCTTATGATAGAGAAACTGTTACATATTCGGTCACTTAGTTATCTAAAGGTAAACAGACTCAGTGTGAGGGTAATATAATATATCAAATGCGCTGTCAATAATCGTGGTAACTGGTGTAATAATGTGGTATATTGAGTATGCTAGTAAGGCATATAACTGCTCTCCAGCCTTTAAGTGTTACCAATCAATTTGTTACACTGTAAAGGATTTATGGTGTCCTGTTAGGACATGCAGCTGCTAGGCTGACTCAAAGATTTATCCATTTGTAACAATTATGTAACAGTTATATACATGTTACTGGTATTACATAGAAATAGTATGACACAGGCCAGCAGTCCCATGTGTCTAGATTCCACAATAGGAGATTTTCTTTGTCTTATAAACTGCTGGAACACACAGCTGCTAGACTGACTTCAAATATATATATTACTTTGTAACAGTCTTATAGTAAAGAGACTGTTACACACTGTCATTTAGTTATCTCAAGGTTAGCAGATTCTGTGTGAGGATAGTGTTGTGTTAGAACATGCAGCTGCTAGGCTGACTCATAGAAAATGTATCCATTTGTAACAAATGACACATACAGCATTAAATTAATATCTATAGCAGCCCATGTGACATCTCTACTCTTATCATAATTGTCTGGTTATTGCCAATCTGGACAGCAGGAGTGATATATATTCACTAGTCCCAATATCCCATCATATAAATATACCCACACTGATATACTTTCTTATCAAGAGTTATTAGTAGCTATCTGTATGCACTTTAGACATTGTATCTGCTAAGTGACATCATATCTAGTGTATTCCTTTCTTATAGCTCAGCTTCTATTCCCTATTAGTGGAGACTAACAGCTAACATCATAATCATATATTTTTGTTTTATAACATTTCACATGAGTCAAATACACGCGGACACGCCGTGCCCTACACGTGTGTTTCACTGCATCTATGGCAACTTACATTAAAGCTAACAAGAAAGCACACTCGTTCTGTCTTTAAACTGATAAAAGAAACCCCAATAATATGGGGCATGCAAAAATTGAGATAAAACTCAGTTTTGCTCCTCTCCACGGAAATCTTTAATAAAAGGCGAAATATTTGTTAGTTCTGAAGAGAAACCAGAGCATGACCAAGATTCCACCTGTCGCCTGAGTGCCATGCCAGCAGTTCTCATTGAGCTCAAAGTGAGCACCCAATTTGAAAGAAAGATAGCAGATTTCTCACCAGGCTTCCCCTAGCTATAAACATGGTTTGTACTCTTTTCCATGTGTTCCCAGATCTTTCAAGCAATTAGTATAGTCAAGAAAGTTCTGTTTGAAAAGAAACAAACATTTACTGTCATTTCTATGCAAATGAGCTTACATTAAAGCACACTCGTTCTATCTTTAAACAGATAAAATTAAACCCCAATAAGATGGGGAATGCAAAATTTGAGATAAAACTCAGTTTTGCTCCTCTCCACGGAAATCTTTAGTAAAAGGCGAAAGATTTGTTCGTTCTGAAGAGAAACCAGAGCATGACCAAGATTCCACCTGTCGCCTGAGTGCCATGCCAGCAGTCCTCATTCAGCTCAAAGTGAGCACCCAATTTGAAAGAAAGAAAGCAGATTTCTCACCAGGCTTCCCCTTGCTATAAGCATGGTTTGTACTCTTTTCCATGTGCTCCCAGATCTTTCAAGCAAGTAGCATGGTCAAGAAAGTTCTGTTTGAAAAGAAACAGACATTTACTGTCATTGTTATACAAATAAACTTACATTAAAGCCAACAAGAAAGCACACTCATTCTGTCCTTAAACTGATAAAAGAAACCCCAATAATATGGGGCATGCAAAAATTGAGATAAAACTCAGTTTTGCTCCTCTCCACGGAAATCTTTAATAAATGGCGAAAGATTTGTTCATTCTGAAGAGAAACCAGAGCATGACCAAGATTCCACCTGTCGCCTGAGTGCCATGCCAGCAGTCCTCATTCAGATCAAAGTGAGCGCCCAATTTGAAAGAAAGCAGATTTCTCACCTGGCTTCTCCTTGCTATAAGCATGGTTTGTACTGTATTCCATGTGCTCCCAGATCTTTCAAGCAAGTAGCATGGTCAAGAAAGTTCTGTTTGAAAAGAAACAAACATTTACTGTAATTTCTATGCAAATGAGCTTTCATTAAAGCACACTCATTCTATCTTTAAACCGATAAAAGAAAATCCAAAAAGATGGGGCATGCAAAAATTGAGGTAAAACTCAGTTTTGCTCCTCTCCACGGAAATCTTTAGTAAAAGGCGAAAGATTTGTTCGTTCTGAAGAGAAACCAGAGCATGACCAAGATTTTCATCTGAAAATATGTGTTCTCCCTGCAGTTGTTGTCCCCAGATGAGAGTTCCCTTGTGCTGCCTCAGTTGAATCTCCTTTACTTGACAGAGATGTGCCTGAGCAGCGGCCCTCCCCAGCCCTATCCCAAATCATACTTATTTTGCATAGGAGATACCATGGTCATGAAGATTGTTCTCCCAGGGTGAGGTTCATTCATTGCATTCTGGGTATGCTGACCCCTGTGATTTCCCCAATGTGGGAAACTCGACTGCATTATTTGTGGTAGTGGGGGACTGTGTTTGTGCTTTCCTCTGGTCAGCTCTGGTAAAAGTCAGATTTCTTTGTCTCAGATCTTCCTCTAGCCTTGTTCTTCTTTCGAGAGTTCCCTTGTGCTGCCTCAGTTGGATCTCCTTCACTTGACAGGGGGTGCCCGAGCAGCAATCCTCCACAGCTCTAGCCCAACTCCTACTTACCTGCCAGGTGAGATACTATGATCTTCACTGTTAGGGCAATCAGGATGTGGAATTCCCTGCCAGGGAAGGTGGTAATGGCGGACTCTGTAATTGGATTTAAAAAAGGAATGGATACATTTCTGAATGAAAAAGCTATCTAAGGTTATAATACTTAAAATATCAACATGGTTAATCCGGGGGTAACATGAGTTATAGTAGCTAACTAGTCATAAAACATTATTCAGCAAGTATGTAGAATCATCACAACTTAAAACAGGTTGAACACGATGGGCAATTTGCCTCTATTCAACCTCAAAAACTATGTTACTATATGTTACTATATTACTATGTTACTGTAGTATACAGAAAACCAAAATGCAATGAACAGTGATAGTGAGCACTGATGAGGATACTAGAACTGACACTGAGCAGCAAGATGCAGCACTGGACTATTAGTAATGTACTGTAGTATGCTGAGCACCACAATGCAGCACAAGACAATGAGCAGTGATACTGAGCACTGATGAGGATACTACTGAGAACTGACACTGAGCAGGAGAGACACACTACTAGTATTACTGAGCAGCAATAAGTAACCACTGATACTGAGCACTGATATTGAGATTTCCACTGAGAGAACATAGCCACGTCCATTCCGCTCTCTCTTCAATGCACGAGTAAAAATGGCGGCAACGCGCAGCTCTTTATATGGAATCCGAATCTCGCGAGAATCCGACAGCGGGATGATGACATTTTCCCTTGTTCAGGTTTTGCGAGTCAGGCGGGAACAACCGAGCCTGCCTCGGACCAGTGTAAACAACGTGGAGTTCGTGGGGAATTCGGTTCTCGGAGAACCGAACCCGCTCCTCTCTACGTTATACCAATCAATTTTTTTATTTTCAATCTAAGCCCCTGCAGTTTTCTGTAAGCATCTGCTTCGCTATGATGATCAACAAGTCACAAGGGCAAACACTCAGGGCTTGAGGCGTAGATCTTAGGACCAGCTGCTACAAGCATGGCAGAGGTGTCACTATCACTGGTGACACCCAGAGAGGTGGCGAGGGAGATTGTAATGCAGTGCGCGCAGATAAGCAGCGCAATGGTAAAAAGGAGGCATGGTTTCATAGGTAGGGGCATGGCCTGGTGGCCTGAATCTACATTTTGTTGCTCCGGGTGTCCCGGGGGTTGGGGGCTGCACCCGGGGACTAGTGTGTGAGCGGTGCTGGCTCCTGCACAGTGAAAGGGCATGGCCACCCAGCATGACGCCTCCCTTCTTGACCATGCTGTAATTGCAGTCGCACTGCAGTTCAGCGTGATCATAAAAAATGGTGTAGCCTCCTGCTGGTGCAGACTGTATGTGCGCGCAGGAAGCCGCCACCATTTTTGTGATCACAGCGGCTGAATGTGATGTCATACAGCCGCTGTGACCACGCCCCCTGTGTCTACTCCGTTGCAGACCCCATTTTGAAGCCTTGCCCCCGCACCGCTCCATCCCTGACTTGGAAATGGAGTGTTGCTGACCCACCTATCCCCCCCCGCCCCGATTGACAGGCAGAGGCGATCGCATTCTCTGCGGGGTGCCGCAGAAAATGCAGGCACATGCGTATGCTCTTAGCAATTTTTGCAGTTGGATCGCTTATTGTGATTGCAATCCAACCTGAATCAGGCCCTATTACCTATCACAATGCGCTGCGGGCAGTACAAAATTGGGTTAATATAGGAGAAAAACCCCCAGACCTGTGCTCCTTAACTGTACCTGGTGGCTAGTGGAGCGGCTGCCCAGTAATCAGTGTCCACGCCAGTGCGCACACGGTCCACCCCCTACGGCCACGCTCCCCTTCATCAGCGGCCTCGTGATCCGGAAGGGTGGTGTGTGTGTGACTGACCTTAGGATGAAACCGGACCCTCCGCTGCAGTGACCCAGCAACCAGGGCACGGGAGTATACAGCGCCGCTGGGAGTGATGAAGCTGCAGTAAAGATGTCTATTAGACCTAGCCTGCTGCAGCCCTTGTAGATTCTCATAAAACAAGTTCTTCTTTTCTTGTCAAAATTTATAGCTAAGAATAGGCTGCCTGAGGCAGGCCCCTGTTAAGTGGCCTGCTACTGAAGGCACCAACTACAAACTGAGCTCCCTGTTCATGGAAGCGGGGTTATAGAGGAGAATGCACTGAGCATCTTGGGAACAGTCAAAAGCTTTGAGCCGGTTGGTGCCTCAGATCAAGATCCTACTCTACACCCCAATGTGAATCCTTGTGGAGTCCAGTGTACCCCACAGAAGAAATTAATGTGTCACACCCATTGGCAGCAACCTTAGAATAGCTGCTGACGGGCACAATTGAGAAAGGAAGGGGGGGGGGGGGGGACATTTGAATCCAGCACATAAATGCAATTCAAATATGTAATTTGTACCTTCCTATTTTAAAATATAATGGATGAACCTCACCCTGTGAGAACAATCTTCATGATCAAGAGATCTCATATGCAAAATAAGTATGAGTTGGGATAGGGCTGGGGAGGGTGGCTGCTCGGGCAGCCCCTCCCCCGTCAAGTTAAGGAGATTCAACTGAGGAAGCACAAGGGAACTCTCGTCTGGGGACAACAACTGCAGGGAGACCACATCTTTTCAGATGAACATGGGAGGGCGGAAGGCTGCCTAATACTGAAGCACCATCAAATATCAAACCATATGCAACATCTAGTACAAGCCTTCCTGGGGGAAGGTCTGCAGCAGACGGATTTGCATACAGTGATGTTATTCAAGCAGTGGGCCAAAGTTGGCTGGAACCCTCATCTGCATATGAAAAGAGAAAAGGGGCGTGCAGGGCATGGCGGCCTTTTGCAGTGCTTGGATGACCCCTAGTTCTCATTAAACACCCCCACCCTCCTTTGGTGTGGGCTCATGTTGGCCATGCCCCATCCCCTGAAGCATTCAAGCTGATTTCTTGCAGCAGCTGGGCACTGTAACAGCTCCAGAGCTGTTCTGTAAGGCAAGTAAAAGGGTGTGGGCCCTGCAGCACCACCTGTAGTTTGCATTGTGCGTTGGAAGGCACAAAGTAAGCAGACGGGAGGAGAAGTCAGGATAGTGCGCAAGGGCATCCTTTTCTCTTAGTCCGTAGAGGATGCTGGGGTCACATTAGGAACCATGGGGTATAGACGGGATCCGCAAGAGACATGGGCACTTTAAGACTATCAAAGGGTGTGAACTGGCTCCTCCCTCTATGCCCCTCCTCCAGACTCCAGTTATAGGAACTGTGCCCATGGAGACGGACATTTCGAGGAAAGGATTTATTGTTAAACTAAGGTGAGCATCTTACCAGCTCACACCTTAAGCATGCCGCAGAACGTGGCATTCAACAGAACACAAGCCAACGGCATGAATAATTGCAGCAAAAAGCTGACCAGAACCATAACACAACATGTGTATAACCACAAGTAATAACTGCAGACACAGTATGGACTGGGACGGGTGCCCAGCATCCTCTACAGACTAAGAGAAAAGGATTTACCGGTAGGTATTAAAATCCTATTTTCTCATACGACCTAGAGGATGCTGGGGTCACATTAAGAACCATGGGGTTATACCAAAGCTCTTGAACGGGTGGAAGAGTGCGTACGACTCTGCAGCACCGAATGACCCAACTTGAAGTTATCATCGGCCAAGGTATCAAACTTGTAAAACTTAGCAAAAGCGTTTACTAAATAGCTGCTCGGCAAAGTTGCAATGCCGAGACTCCCCGACCAGCTGCCCAGGATGAACCCACCTTTCTAGTAGAATGGGTCTTCACCTAATTCAGTAACGGCAATCCTGCCATGGAATGAGCATGCTGAATCTTACCACAGATCCAGCGCATAATGGTCTACATGGAAGCAGGACACCCAATCCTGTTGGGAGCATACAGGACAAACAGAGCCTCTGTTTTCCTAATCTGAACCGTTCTGGTGACATAAATTTTCAAAGTTCTGACCACAGCCAGAGACTTTGACTCAACGAAGGTGTCAGTGGCCAAAGGTACCATGTGGAAAGATGAACCACCTTCGGCAGAAATTGTTGACGTGTCCTCAATTCTGCTCTATCTTCATGAAAGATCAAATAAAGGCTCTTGTGATACTGCATGGTTTGTACTGTTTTCCATGTGCTCCCAGATCTTTCAAGCAAGTAGCATGGTCAAGAAAGTTCTGTTTGAAAAGAAACAAACATTTACTGTCATTGTTATGCAAATAAACTTACATTAAAGCTAACCAGAAAGCACACTCGTTCTGTCTTTAAACTGATAAAAGAAACCCCAATAATATGGGCATACCTCCCAACTTTGTCGGCTCGCAAAGAGGGACACACGCGCGGCGAAGTCGCACGCGCTCCCAAAAAGGGCGTGGCCTAAGTAAAAAGGGGCATGGCTTCGCGGGAGGACCCGCGATCGCGAGTCACGCCCCCGTTTTCGGCACTGAGGGGGCATGCCCAGCGCTCTGTGAGCCGCTGGCATGCCACCTCTCCCTCTGACTTCAGTGAATAGACGCTGTGCGCACAGCGACTATTCACCGCTGCTCTGCTAAGCAGGGCAGCGACAGACAGAGCCTCCCAACTGTCCTCCCCACCGCGGGACACTGCGGCCCGCAGGTGGGACAGCGGGACAGTCCCCAAAAAACGGGACTGTCCCGCGAAAATCGGGACAGTTGGGAGGTATGATATGGGGCATGCAAAAATTGAGATAAAACTCAGTTTTGCTCCTCTCCACGGAAATCTTTAGTAAAAGGCGAAAGATTTGTTCGTTCTGAAGAGAAACCAGAGCATGACCAAGATTCCACCTGTCGCCTGAGTGCCATGCCAGCAGTCCTCATTCAGCTCAAAGTGAGCACCCAATTTGAAAGAAAGAAAGCAGATTTCTCACCAGGCTTCCCCTTGCTATAAACATGGTTTGTACTCTTTTCCATGTGCTCCCAGATCTTTCAAGCAATTAGTATGGTCAAGAAAGTTCTGCTTGAAAAGAAACAGACATTTATTGTCATTGTTATGCAAATAAACTTACATTAAAGCTAACAAGAAAGCACACTCGTTCTGTCTTTAAACTGATAAAAGAAACCCCAATAATATGGGGCATGCAAAAATTGAGATAAAACTCAGTTTTGCTCCTCTCCACGGATAATCTTTAATAAAAGGCGAAAGATTTGTTCGTTCTGAAGAGAAACCAGAGCATGACCAAGATTCCACCTGTCGCCTGAGTGCTGTGCCAGCAGTCCTCATTCAGATCAAAGTGAGCGCCCAATTTGAAAGAAAGCAGATTTCTCACCTGGCTTCTCCTTGCTATAAGCATGGTTTGTACTGTATTCCATGTGCTCCCAGATCTTTAAAGCAAGTAGCATGGTCAAGAAAGTTCTGTTTGAACATAAATAAACATTTACTGTCATTTCTATGCAAATGAGCTTACATTAAAGCACACTCATTCTATCTTTAAACCGGTAAAAGAAACCCCAAAAAGATGGGGCATGCAAAAATTGAGATAAAACTCGGTTTTGCTCCTCTCCACGGAAATCTTTAGTAAGAGGCGAAAGATTTGTTCGTTCTGAAGAGAAACCAGAGCATGACCAAGATTTTTATCTGAAAATATGTGTTCTCCCTGCAGTTGTTGTCCCCAGATGAGAGTTCCCTTGTGCTGCCTCAGCTGAATCTCCTTTACTTGACAGAGATGTGCCTGAGCAGCGGCCCTCCCCAGCCCTATCCCAAATCATACTTATTTTGCATAGGCGATACCATGGTCATGAAGATTGTTCTCCCAGGGTGCGGTTCATTCATTGCATTCTGGGTATGCTGACCCCTGTGATTTCCCCAAATGTGGGAAACTCGACTGCATTATTTGTGGTAGTGGGGGACTGTGTTTGTGCTTTCCTCTGGTCAGCTCTGGTAAAAGTCAGATTTATTTGTCTCAGATCTTCCTCTAGCCTTGTTCTTCTTTCGAGAGTTCCCTTGTGCTGCCTCAGTTGGATCTCTTTCACTTGACAGGGGGGTGCCCGAGTAGCGACCCTCCCCAGCTCTAGCCCAACTCCTACTTACCTGCCAGGTGAGATACTATGATCATGAAGGTGCTTCTCCCAGGGCAAGGCTCACCCATTGCACTCTGGGTGTGGTGCCCCTGCGATTTCCCAAAATGTGGGAAGCTTGACTGCATAATTTGTGTTTCCCCTGGTCGGCTCTCGTATAATTCAGATCTCTTTGTCTCAGGTCTCTCTCCAGCCTAGTTTGCTGTCTGTTTCCACTTCTTTTTTCATGAGCCCCTCCCTTTTATACCCTTGTGCACTATCCTGACTTCTCCTCTTGTCTGCTTATTTTGTGCCTTCCAATGCACAATGCAAACTACAGGTAGTGCTGCAGGGCCCACACCCTTTTACTTGCCGTACAGAGCAGCTCTGGAGCTGTTACAGTGCCCAGCTGCTGCAAGAAATCAGCTTGAATGCTTCAGGGGCTGGGGCATAGCCAACATGAGCCCCACACCGAAGGAGGGTGGAGGTGTTTAATGCGAACTAGGGGTCATCCAAGCGCCGCAAAAGGCCGCTATGCCCTGCACGCCCCTTTTCTCTTTTCATATGCAGACGAGGGTTGAAGCCAACTTTGACCCACTGCTTGGATGACATCACCGTATGCAAATCCATCTGCTGCAGGCCTTCCCCCAGGAATGCTTGCACTAGTTGTTGCATTTGGTTTGTTGTTTGGGGGTGCTTCATTATTAGGCAGCCTTCTGCCCTCCCATGTTCATCTGAAAATATGTGTTCTCCCTGCAGTTGTTGTCCCCAGATGAGAGTTCCCTTGTGCTGCCTCAGTTGAATCTCCTTTACTTGACAGAGATGTGCCTGAGCAGCGGCCCTCCCCAGCCCTATCCCAAATCATACTTATTTTGCATAGGAGATACCATGGTCATGAAGATTGTTCTCCCAGGGTGAGGTTCATTCATTGCATTCTGGGTATGCTGACCCCTGTGATTTCCCCAAATGTGGGAAACTCGACTGCATTATTTGTGGTAGTGGGGGACTGTGTTTGTGCTTTCCTCTGGTCAGCTCTGGTAAAAGTCAGATTTATTTGTCTCAGATCTTCCTCTAGCCTTGTTCTTCTTTCGAGAGTTCCCTTGTGCTGCCTCAGTTGAATCTCCTTCACTTGACAGGGGGGTACCCGAGCAGCGACCCTCCCCAGCTCTAGCCCAACTTCTACTTACCTGGCAGGTGAGATACTATGATCATGTAGGTGCTTCTCCCAGGGCAAGGCTCACCCATTGCACTCTGGGTGTGCTGCTCCTGCGATTTCCCCAAATGTGGGAAACTTGACTGCATAATTTGTGCTTCCCCTGGTCGGCTCTCGTATAATTCAGATCTCTTTGTCTCAGGTCTCTCTCCAGCCTAGTTTGCTGTCTGTTTCAACTTCTCTTTTCTTGAGCCGCTCCCTTCTATGCCCTTGCGCACTATCCTGACTTCTCCCGTCTGCTTACTTTGTGCCTTCCAATGCACAATGCAAACTACAGGTAGTGCTGCAGGGCCCACACCCTTTTACTTGCCGTTCAGAGCAGCTCTGGAGCTGTTACAGTGCCCAGCTGCTGCAAGAAATCAGCTTGAATGCTTCAGGGGCTGGGGCATAGCCAACATGAGCCCCACACCGAAGGAGGGTGGAGGTGTTTAATGCGAACTAGGGGTCATCCAAGCGCCGCAAAAGGCCGCCATGCCCTGCACGCCCCTTTTCTCTTTTCATATGCAGACGAGGGTTGAAGCCAACTTTGACCCACTGCTTGGATGACATCACTATATGCAAATCCATCTGCTGCAGGCCTTCCCCAGGAATGCTTGTACTAGTTGTTGCATTTGGTTTGTTGTTTGGGGGTGCTTCAGTATTAGGCAGCCTTCTGCCCTCCCATGTTTATCTGAAAATATGTGTTCTCCCTGCAGTTGTTGTCCCCAGATGAGAGTTCCCTTGTGCTGCCTCAGTTGAATCTCCTTTACTTGACAGAGATGTGCCTGAGCAGCGGCCCTCCCCAACCCTATCCCAAATCATACTTATTTTGCATAGGCGATACCATGGTCATGAAGATTGTTCTCCCAGGGTGAGGTTCATTCATTGCATTCTGGGTATGCTGACCCCTGTGATTTCCCCAAATGTGGGAAACTCGACTGCATTATTTGTGGTAGTGGGGGACTGTGTTTGTGCTTTCCTCTGGACAGCTCTGGTAAAAGTCAGATTTCTTTGTCTCAGATCTTCCTCTAGCCTTGTTCTTCTTTCGAGAGTTCCCTTGTGCTGCCTCAGTTGGATCTCTTTAACTTGACAGGGGGGTGCCCGAGCAGCGACCCTCCCCAGCTCTAGCCCAACTCCTACTTACTTGCCAGGTGAGATACTATGATCATGAAGGATCTTCTCCCAGGGCAAGGCTCACCCATTGCACTCTGGGTGTGGTGCCCCTGCGATTTCCCCAAATGTGGGAAGCTTGACTGCATAATTTGTGTTTCCCCTGGTCGGCTCTCGTATAATTCAGATCTCTTTGTCTCAGGTCTCTCTCCAGCCTAGTTTGCTGTCTGTTTCCACTTCTTTTTTCATGAGCCCCTCCCTTTTATACCCTTGTGCACTATCCTGACTTCTCCTCCTGTCTGCTTACTTTGTGCCTTCCAATGCACAATGCAAACTACAGGTAGTGCTGTAGGGCCCACACCCTTTTACTTGCCGTACAGAGCAGCTCTGGAGCTGTTACAGTGCCCAGCTACTGCAAGAAATCAGCTTGAATGCTTCAGGGGCTGGGGCACAGCCAACATGAGCCCCACACCGAAGGAGGGTGGAGGTGTTTAATGTGAACTAGGGGTCATCCAAGCACCGCAAAAGGCCGCCATGCCCTGCACGCCCCTTTTCTCTTTTCATATGCAGACGAGGGTTGAAGCCAACTTTGACCCACTGCTGGGATGACATCACCGTATGCAAATCCATCTGCTGCAGGCCTTCCCCCAGGAATGCTTGCACTAGTTGTTGCATTTGGTTTGTTGTTTGGGGGTGCTTCAGTATTAGGCAGCCTTCTGCCCTCCCATGTTCATCTGAAAATATGTGTTCTCCCTGCAGTTGTTGTCCCCAGATGAGAGTTCCCTTGTGCTGCCTCAGTTGAATCTCCTTTACTTGACAGAGATGTGCCTGAGCAGCGGCCCTCCCCAGCCCTATCCCAAATCATACTTATTTTGCATAGGAGATACCATGGTCATGAAGATTGTTCTCCCAGGGTGAGGTTCATTCATTGCATTCTGGGTATGCTGACCCCTGTGATTTCCCCAAATGTGGGAAACTCGACTGCATTATTTGTGGTAGTGGGGGACTGTGTTTGTGCTTTCCTCTGGTCAGCTCTGGTAAAAGTCAGATTTATTTGTCTCAGATCTTCCTCTAGCCTTGTTCTTCTTTCGAGAGTTTCCTTGTGCTGCCTCAGTTGGATCTCTTTCACTTGACAGGGGGGTGCCCGAGTAGCGACCCTCCCCAGCTCTAGCCCAACTCCTACTTACCTGCCAGGTGAGATACTATGATCATGAAGGTGCTTCTCCCAGGGCAAGGCTCACCCATTGCACTCTGATTTCCTTAAATGTGGGAAGCTTGACTGCATAATTTGTGTTTCCCCTGGTCGGCTCTCGTATAATTCAGATCTCTTTGTCTCAGGTCTCTCTCCAGCTTAGTTTGCTGTCTGTTTCCACTTCTTTTTTCATGAGCCCCTCCCTTTTATACCCTTGTGCACTATCCTGACTTCTCCTCCTGTCTGCTTACTTTGTGCCTTCCAATGCACAATGCAAACTACAGGTAGTGCTGCAGGGCCCACACCCTTTTACTTGCCGTACAGAGCAGCTCTGGAGCTGTTACAGTGCCCAGCTGCTGCAAGAAATCAGCTTGAATGCTTCAGGGGCTGGGGCATAGCCAACATGAGCCCCACACCGAAGGAGGGTGGAGGTGTTTAATGCGAACTAGGGGTCATCCAAGCGCCGCAAAAGGCCGCCATGCCCTGCACGCCCCTTTTCTCTTTTCATATGCAGACGAGGGTTGAAGCCAACTTTGACCCACTGCTTGGATGACATCACCGTATGCAAATCCATCTGCTGCAGGCCTACCCCCAGGAATGCTTGCACTAGTTGATGCATTTGGTTTGTTGTTTGGGGGTGCTTCAGTATTAGGCAGCCTTCTGCCCTCCCATGTTCATCTGAAAATATGTGTTCTCCCTGCAGTTGTTGTCCCCAGATGAGAGTTCCCTTGTGCTGCCTCAGTTGAATCTCCTTTACTTGACAGAGATGTGCCTGAGCAGCGGCCCTCCCCAGCCCTATCCCAAATCATACTTATTTTGCATAGGAGATACCATGGTCATGAAGATTGTTCTCCCACGGTGAGGTTCATTCATTGCTTTCTGGGTATGCTGACCCCTGTGATTTCCCCAAATGTGGGAAACTCGACTGCTTTATTTGTGGTAGTGGGGGACTGTGTTTGTGCTTTCCTCTGGTCAGCTCTGGTAAAAGTCAGATTTCTTTGTCTCAGATCTTCCTTTAGCCTTGTTCTTCTTTCGAGAGTTCCCTTGTGCTGCCTCAGTTGGATCTCCTTCACTTGACAGGGGGGTACCCGAGCAGCGACCCTCCCCAGCTCTAGCCCAACTTCTACTTACCTGGCAGGTGAGATACTATGATCATGTAGGTGCTTCTCCCAGGGCAAGGCTCACCCATTGCACTCTGGGTGTGCTGCTCCTTCGATTTCCCCAAATGTGGGAAACTTGACTGCATAATTTGTGTTTCCACTGGTCGGCTCTCGTATAATTCAGATCTCTTTGTCTCAGGTCTCTCTCCAGCCTAGTTTGCTGTCTGTTTCAACTTCTCTTTTCTTGAGCCGCTCCCTTCTATGCCCTTGCGCACTATCCTGACTTCTCCCGTCTGCTTACTTTGTGCCTTCCAATGCACAATGCAAACTACAGGTAGTGCTGCAGGGCCCACACCCTTTTACTTGCCGTTCAGAGCTGCTCTGGAGCTGTTACAGTGCCCAGCTGCTGCAATAAATCAGCTTGAATGCTTCAGGGGATGGGGCATGGCCAACATGAGCCCCACACCAAAGGAGGGTGGGGTGTTTAATGCGAACTAGGGGTCATCCAAGCACCGCAAAAGGCCGCCATGCCCTGCACGCCCCTTTTCTCTTTTCATATGCAGATGAGGGTTGAAGCCAACTTTGACCCACTGCTTGGATGACATCACCGTATGCAAATCCGTCTTCTGCAGAACTTCCCCCAGGAATGCTTGCACTAGTTGTTGCATTTGGTTTGTTGTTTGGGGGTGCTTCAGTATTAGGCAGCCTTCTGCCCTCCCATGTTCATCTGAAAATATGTGTTCTCCCTGCAGTTGTTGTCCCCAGATGAGAGTTCCCTTGTGCTGCCTCAGTTGAATCTCCTTTACTTGACAGAGATGTGCATGAGCAGCGGCCCTCCCCAGCCCTATCCCAAATCATACTTATTTTGCATAGGAGATACCATGGTCATGAAGATTACTCTCCCAGGGTGAGGTTCATTCATTGCATTCTGGGTATGCTGACCCCTGTGATTTCCCCAAATGTGGGAAACGTGACTGCTTTATTTGTTGGTAGTGGGGGACTGTGTTTGTGTTTTCCTCTGATCTCTGGTAAAAGTCAGATTTCTTTGTTTCAGATCTTCCTCTAGCCTTGTTCTTCTTTCGAGAGTTTCCTTGTGCTGCCTCAGTTGGATCTCCTTCACTTGACAGGGGGGTGCCCGAGCAGCGACCCTCCCCAGCTCTAGCCCAACTCCTACTTACCTGCCAGGTGAGATACTATGATCATGAAGGTGCTTCTCCCAGGGCAAGGCTCACCCATTGCACTCTGGGTGTGCTGCCCCTGCGATTTCCCCAAATGTGGGAAACTTGACTGCATAATTTGTGTTTCCCCTGGTCAGGTCTCGTATAATTCAGATCTCTTTGTCTCAGGTCTCTCTCCAGCCTAGTTTGCTGTCTGTTTCCACTTCTCTTTTCTTGAGCCGCTCCCTTCTATGCCCTTGCGCACTATCCTGACTTCTCCTCCTTTCTGCTTACTTTGTGCCTTCCAACGCACAATGCGAACTACAGGTAGTGCTGCAGGGCCCACACCCTTTTACTTGCCTTACAGAGCAGCTCTGGAGCTGTTACAGTGCCCAGCTGCTGCAAGAAATCAGCTTGAATGCTTCAGGGGCTGGGGCATAGCCAACATGAGCCCCACACCGAAGGAGGGTGGAGGTGTTTAATGCAAACTAGGGGTCAGCCAAGTGCTGCAAAAGGCCACCATGCCCTGCACGCCCCTTTTCTCTTTTCATATGCAGACGAGGGTTGAAGCCAACTTTGACCCACTGCTTGGATGACATCACCATATGCAAATCTATCTGCTGCAGGCCTTCCCCCAGGAATGCTTGCACTAGTTGTTGCATTTGGTTTGTTGTTTGGGGGTGCTTCAGTATTAGGCAGCCTTCTGCCCTCCCATGTTCATCTGAAAATATGTGTTCTCCCTGCAGTTGTTGTCCCCAGATGAGAGTTCCCTTGTGCTGCCTCAGTTGAATCTCCTTTACTTGACAGAGATGTGCCTGAGCAGCGGCCCTCCCCAGCCATATCCCAAATCATACTTATTTTGCATAGGAGATACCATTGTTATGAAGATTGTTCTCCCAGGGTGCGGTTCATTCATTGCACTCTGGGTATGCTGACCCCTGTGATTTCCCCAAATGTGGGAAACTCGACTGCATTATTTGTGGTAGTGGTGGACTGTGTTTGTGCTTTCCTCTGGTCAGCTCTGGTAAAAGTCAGATTTCTTTGTCTCAGATCTTCCTCTAGCCTTGTTCTTCTTTCGAGAGTTCCTTTGTGCTGCCTCAGTTGGATCTCCTTCACTTGACAGGGGGGTGCCCGAGCAGCGACCCTCCCCAGCTCTAGCCCAACTCCTACTTACCTGCCAGGTGAGATACTATGATCATGAAGGTGCTTCTCCAAGGGCAAGGCTCACCCATTGCACTCTGGGTGTGCTGCTCCTGCGATTTCCCCAAATGTGGGAAACTTGACTGCATAATTTGTGTTTCCCCTGGTCAGGTCTCGTATAATTCAGATATCTTTGTCTCAGGTCTCTCTCCAGCCTAGTTTGCTGTCTGTTTCCACTTCTCTTTTCTTGAGCCGCTCCCTTCTATGCCCTTGCGCACTATCCTGACTTCTCCTCCTTTCTGCTTACTTTGTGCCTTCCAACGCACAATGCGAACTACAGGTAGTGCTGCAGGGCCCACACCCTTTTACTTGCCTTACAGAGCAGCTCTGGAGCTGTTACAGTGCCCAGCTGCTGCAAGAAATCAGCTTGAATGCTTCAGGGGCTGGGGCATAGCCAACATGAGCCCCACACCGAAGGAGGGTGGAGGTGTTTAATGCAAACTAGGGGTCAGCCAAGTGCCGCAAAAGGCCACCATGCCCTGCACGCCCCTTTTCTCTTTTCATATGCAGACGAGGGTTGAAGCCAACTTTGACCCACTGCTTGGATGACATCACCATATGCAAATCTATCTGCTGCAGGCCTTCCCCCAGGAATGCTTGCACTAGTTGTTGCATTTGGTTTGTTGTTTGGGGGTGCTTCAGTATTAGGCAGCCTTCTGCCCTCCCATGTTCATCTGAAAATATGTGTTCTCCCTGCAGTTGTTGTCCCCAGATGAGAGTTCCCTTGTGCTGCCTCAGTTGAATCTCCTTTACTTGACAGAGATGTGCCTGAGCAGCGGCCCTCCCCAGCCATATCCCAAATCATACTTATTTTGCATAGGAGATACCATTGTTATGAAGATTGTTCTCCCAGGGTGCGGTTCATTCATTGCACTCTGGGTATGCTGACCCCTGTGATTTCCCCAAATGTGGGAAACTCGACTGCATTATTTGTGGTAGTGGTGGACTGTGTTTGTGCTTTCCTCTGGTCAGCTCTGGTAAAAGTCAGATTTCTTTGTCTCAGATCTTCCTCTAGCCTTGTTCTTCTTTCGAGAGTTCCTTTGTGCTGCCTCAGTTAGATCTCCTTCACTTGACAGGGGGGTGCCCGAGCAGCGACCCTCTCCAGCTCTAGCCCAACTCCTACTTACCTGCCAGGTGAGATACTATGATCATGAAGGTGCTTCTCCCAGGGCAAGGCTCACCCATTGCACTCTGGGTGTGCTGCCCCTGCAATTTCCCCAAATGTGGGAAACTTGACTGCATAATTTGTGTTTCCCCTGGTCGGCTCTCGTATAATTCAGATCTCTTTGTCTCAGGTCTCTCTCCAGCCTAGTTTGCTGTCTGTTTCCACTTCTCTTTCCTTGAGCCCCTCCCTTCTATACCCTTGTGCACTATCCTGACTTCTCCTCCCGTCTGCTTACTTTGTGCCTTCCAATGCACAATGCAAACTACAGGTAGTGCTGCAGGGCCCACACCCTTTTACTTGCCTTACAGAGCAGCTCTGGAGCTGTTACAGTGCCCAGCCGCTGCAAGAAATCAGCTTGAATGCTTCATGGGATGGGGCATGGCCAACATGAGCCCCACACCAAAGGAGGGTGGGGGTGTTTAATGCGATCTAGGGGTCATCCAAGCAGCGCAAAAGGCCGCCATGCCCTGCACGCCCCTTTTCTCTTTTCATATGCAGATGAGGGTTGAAGCCAACTTTGACCCACTGCTTGGATAACATCACCATATGCAAATCCATCTGCTGCAGGCCTTCCCCCAGGAATGCTTGCACTAGTTGTTGCATTTGGTTTGTTGTTTGGGGGTGCTTCAGTATTAGGCAGCCTTCTGCCCTCCCATGTTCATCTGAAAATATGTGTTCTCCCTGCAGTTGTTGTCCCCAGATGAGAGTTCCCTTGTGCTGCCTCAGTTGAATTTCCTTTACTTGACAGAGATGTGCCTGAGCAGCGGCCCTCCCCAGCCCTATCCCAAATCATACTTATTTTGCATAGGAGACACCATGGTCATGAAGATTGTTCACCCAGGGTGAGGTTCATTCATTGCATTCTGGGTATGCTGACCCCTGTGATTTCCCCAAATGTGGGAAACTCGCCTGCATTATTTGTGGTAGTGGGGGACTGTGTTTGTGTTTTCCGCTGGTCAGCTCTGGTAAAAGTCAGATTTCTTTGTCTCAGATCTTCCTCTAGCCTTGTTCTTCTTTCGAGAGTTCCATTGTGCTGCCTCAGTTGGATCTCCTTCACTTGACAGGGGGGTGCCCGAGCAGCGACCCTCCCCAGCTCTAGCCCAACTCCTATTTACCTGCCAGGTGAGATACTATGATCTTGAAGGTGCTTCTCCCAGGGCAAGGCTCACCCATTGCACTCTGGCTGTGCTGCCCCTGCGATTTCCCCAAATGTGGGAAACTTGACTGCATAATTTGTGTTTCCCCTGGTCGGCTCTCGTATAATTCAGATCTCTTTGTCTCAGGTCTCTCTCCAGCCTAGTTTGCTGTCTGTTTCCACTTCTCTTTTCTTGAGCCGCTCCCTTCTATGCCCTTGCGCACTATCCTGACTTCTCCCGTCTGCTTACTTTGTGCCTTCCAACGCACAATGCGAACTACAGGTAGTGCTGCAGGGCCCACACCCTTTTATTTGCCTTACAGAGCAGCTCTGGAGCTGTTACAGTGCCCAGCTGCTGCAAGAAATCAGCTTGAATGCTTCAGGGGCTGGGGCATAGTCAACATGAGCCCCACACCGAAGGAGGGTGGAGGTGTTTAATGCGAACTAGGGGTCATCCAAGCGCCGCAAAATGCCGCCATGCCCTGCATAACCCTTTTCTCTTTTCATATGCAGATGAGGGTTCCAGCCAACTTTGGCCCACTGCTTGGATGACATCACCGTATGCAAATTCGTCTCCTGCAGACCTTCCCCCAGGAATGCTTGTACTAGTTATTGCATATGGTTTGATATTTGATGGTGCTTCAGTATTAGGCAGCCTTCCGCCCTCCCATGTTCATCTGAAAAGATGTGGTCTCCCTGCAGTTGTTGTCCCCAGACGAGAGTTCCCTTGTGCTTCCTCAGTTGAATCTCCTTAACTTGACGGGGGAGGGGCTGCCCGAGCAGCCACCCTCCCCAGCCCTATCCCAACTCATACTTATTTTGCATATGAGATCTCTATATCATGAAGATTGTTCTCACAGGGTGAGGTTCATCCATTATATTTTAAAATAGGAAGGTTCAAATTACATATTTGAATTGCATCTATGTGCTGGATTCAAATGTCCCCCCCCTTCCTTTCTCAATTGTGCCCATCAGCAGCTATTCTAAGGTTGCTGCCAATGGGTGTGACACATTAATTTCTTCTGTGGGGTACACTGGACTCCACAAGGATTCACATTGGGGTGTAGAGTAGGATCTTGATCTGAGGCACCAACCGGCTCAAAGCTTTTGACTGTTCCCAAGATGCTCAGCGCATTCTCCTCTATAACCCCGCTTCCATGAACAGGGAGCTCAGTTTGTAGTTGTTGCCTTCAGTAGCAGGCCACTTAACAGGGGCCTGCCTCAAGCAGCCTATTCTTAGCTATTAATTTTGACAAGAAAAGAAGAACTTTTTTTATGAGAATCTACAAGGGCTGCAGCAGGCTAGGTCTAATAGACATCTTTACTGCAGCTTCATCACTCCCAGCGGCACTGTATACTCCCGTGCCCTGGTTGCTGGGTCACTGCAGCGGAGGCTCCGGTTTCTTCCTAAGGTCAGTCACACACAATGTAACACCCCGGTATAACAAGTGTGTAAACTATGTGGAACAGGTCAGGGATACCTTGATGGACTATTCCTCCTTCAGCAGCAGCTCTTCTCTATTCCTGGCAGAGAGGCAAGGTTTCCCCAGACACAAAGAAAGGCAGGCAGGGCTTTGTATGAAAGAATAAATGGTTTACCACATAACTCAGAAAAGGAACTGATTACAGTAGGGAAGGGAAAGATTTGATTCAAGCAACTTAAACACAGACACCATATACACTTTAAGTCATTACACAAATGGTAATATAACTAAATCTGAGATTAATACTATGTTGCTTAGTAATAGAAATCAACTTATGCAGACAATATTTAAGTCCCAGATAACATTGGTGTCACTGCAGGGAGTCTCTATGTGCACGTTGGGGCCCGGTTATGTTGTTACATAGTTATATGCAGCTATTGTCTCCTTTAGCTGTGAACAAAATATTGTAGCTCTGTGTAGTAAAGATGATTGTTTAAAACAAACTGGAGCTGCTTCCCATGTAAATCGCTGCATAGGTATAGTAAATATAGGATAATGTCCTTTGCAGTGGAGTAGGTTTCAGTATAAATATGGATTTATCTCACCCAGTCAATAGATGTTTCTGAGGCAGTTTCCCCTCAGATGTAGGCCAGTCAGCATTGGTATAAAGGCTTTATACTCTCCTGTCTCTGACACTTGCTGTGCACTCTCTTGGCTGAGAGTGTCATGGCGTTCTTACTTGTTAATTGCTGCACTTCCACTGCTGTATTTTGCACTACTGCTTACTCTCTCATGCAATTTTCAGCTTATTTGTCTCCCCTCTCTCAGCTGCTCATCTCTGCGTAATGGCGTCGCCAGCTCTTTCCTCACCATGGCTCCAACTGACTTCTCAAACTGCTGTTCAATTTTCTTTTAAATAAACTTTATTTAAAATGGCACAGGCAACTACACTGTTGTCAAAAATGTCCTTGTTGTTATGGGATATCACACGTGCCCCCCCCCCAAAACATGCGTGTCCTCACGCATTTTGGTTTTATCCCTATATAAACTTCTCACTATATCCAGTCACATTCATTAGTGAACACAGATTATGTCTGAAACATTAACATTTATCAACATTTTTAACATCAGTATCTGATAGGTATAATTCCTTTTGTGCTATAGTACATTAACACATGCTCCTGGAGCAATCGGTTGAAATCTGGACAGTATATGGTCTTGAAAAGTTTGTCTAGGAAACCTCAACCCCCCTGCCATGGATGAGTATTGAACTCTTTCTAAACTGTCTTTGGGACATGCTGTACAAAACTGCAGCTGACTATGGTGGTTTTCTGTTTTGCAAGCCCTAGTCTTCTTGCCTCCTTGTCGGTGACAAACCACCTTAGTCTGCTGTAAATACATTTTATGAGCCTCTTCCATTCCATCTTGGGATTCAGTATCACAGCTGGTTTGGGACAATAGATTCTGGAGAGAAAGAGGCAGCAAGGTTCTTCTTACAGAACAGGTTGGACAGTTTCGGCACCATCTCTTGATGTCTTCCCTCATTTCAACCCAAAAGAACTTTTTCCAGATGCTTGTTTCCATCCTTTTGCACCCAGGGTGACCTGACTTGTCGTGATATTCTTCAAGCACATAACAAGCACTTTGTCTTGGAATTACAAGTTGACTGATCCTATAATGAGTATTAGGATCCACACTACATCGAACCAACTGTCCTTTCTCTTCAAACAGCCTTTCTCGCTGTCTCAACAACTTCAGGAGTTCTGGCGAGGATTCTTGCCTTTGTCGCTTGGTCAGGTGTTTCCCAATCTTCAGTAAGGCTTTGAGGTGTCTTATCATCTGACTTTTATCTTGCAGGTGGTCAAAACTGGTTCCTTGAATAGGTTGCTCACAGTTTCTAGAACTGGATGCTATATTATTCATGCCTAACATTGAAGCATTCTTTCGGATAATCTGGACACTGGAGATGGGCATTTCTATCATTATTTGGCTAGCCTTATTTTTTTCATGTTCCTCTCTTACAGATAATTCTGTTATCATTCTTCCCTTTTGTTTGGCTATCCCAGGTTGAAGGCCTTGTTTCTCCTGGAGCTTGTCAGTTTGAAACTCTCCTTGGAGTGCTGCTACGAGCTCCTCACAGCAGTTCCGCAACACATTCATGCCCACTATCACTGGAGGCAATCCATCATCTTGGGCAGTGGTGATGCCTTGCTGTGGTAGCACTGTTCGTCCGATTTGAATTTCAGCTTCCCAGTATCCTTTGCAAGGGATGCAGTGCCCATTGCTTGCAATCGGGTTTATCAATGTGGAAGTTGACGGAAACATCTGTTCCTCAGTCCAATGCTGCTCAAACTGTGTTGCTTGTATTGTGGTCACTTGTGATCCAGTGTCTAAGAGAGTGGGCATTGAGACTCCATTGATGCAAACTTGAACCACCGGGCATTGGCTAACATAACGGGTTAACCACATGAATTTGGAGTTTAAATGATCTGGCTGCTCAAATTCTCTCTTAATTTGTCCGCTTCCTTCACAGCTTTGAAAAATGGGTCGCCTTTGGGAGGCAAAGTGGTTGGAAAAAAGTGTCTCCCTGTTTCTATGTAGGTCCCATTGGGAACTGTTCAGTGGTCTCCTCTCCTGGCACCATTCCATTTCTTCATGGAGCAGTGCCTGCTGTCTCTTCAGAATCTGCAGGTCTCTGCGCATCTCTGTCACACCACGTGTCAGTTCAGCCAGCAGACTTCGTAACTCACTAGAAGAGTCAAATATGCATGTCTTTGAACATGGCACTGTCACTCCTTTTACTGTAGGTGGGTAAGTAGCTCCTTTAAAACTTGACTCCTGGGCATCAGAATTCTCTTGATACCGTGGCATCTCTGGAATAGACTCTTGTGGAACAGCCCCTGAAGTAAGACTGGAGCCTAGAACTTTAATCGCAGCCTCTTTAAAATCCAGGAATGTGCTTCCAGGCTTCTGCAATCTCAATAGTCGCAGCTGAGTTTTTACAAATTCGCCCCTTGCACCTTCAGTGAACTGGTCCAATTACATTTTCTCTTTGTCATGCACTTCCTCAGGGTCTGCTTGCTGAACATCTCTGAGTGCTTCCTGAAAGCTGAGGGCATAGCCCCGTAGTGACTCTCCTGGTTGTTGCTTTCGAGCAAAGAAGTGCATTTTAAGTTCTGACACTGTCCTTGTGTCAAATGTGGTAGCAAGCCTGTTGAGGATCTGGTCCACAGTCTTCTTCTCTTCAGTAGGCCAGGAAGTAACCTCTCTAAGTGCAAGCCCTTTCAACTGTCCCATCAAGATCTCCACCTTTTGCTGCTCTTTCAGCGGGTACAGACGAAACAAAGACTGCAGTAGTATCCTCATCAGTTTATTTTTGTCAATTACCATTTTAATAATCGGGTAAAGAAAATTAAGTGGATTTTTGAAAGAAAACAATACTGTCAATATACTATTAAAACAAATTAAAATGGTAAAAGTTATTGTACTTTAAGTAAAAATAAAAGAGCAAAAATATCAATCCCAGTTTTGGATTACTTTAATTAACAAAAAAAAATGCATATAGCAGAGGATAGTTTCAATCTGCCTACCTCTGGGCTATGGACCCAGCATGCTTCCATTACAGTACTCTGCTGCACATGTAATTGCAAGAGATCCTGAAGCACTCACTCATCATGGGAAAGTACCAATGTGTTTCTTCATTGGTTGATGGAAGAAACATCTTACAAAAACTCTCCAGATTATTGACTATTTAAAGTTTTTCTTGGAAACGTTCTAGATGAATGCTTATCAGCCTTTGTCAGTATATACTTTTGCAAAGTGTCGCTGTGGCGCAATCAGTTAGTGTGTACGGCTATTAACCAAAAGGTTGGTGGTTCAATCCCACCCAGGGACGTAATTGACCTTGTTATCAGATTTAGGTGATCTTTAAGTAGACAAGTCAAAATTTCAAAAACCCCTCTTATGGTGTAGGGTACCTGGCCTTCTCTGATGTAATCAGAGTTAGATTTGATTCAGTGATTTTATAAAAACAGCTAGGAAGCACAATTTAGCAGTGGTTTGCAGAGAAAAAGAAATATGCTGGCAAAAAAATCCAATTGAGTGATTAAACAGCTCTTCATTTTCTGGCTTTACTTTTATGCTAACAAATTTGTTCTCTGAAAAGTGTCCACAAAGCCAAATATCTGATTAACATCTTTGTAGGGATGGTTTTTCACCTATTACTAAATTAAACTTGCTTCATTGGAAAGGCAGCAAGATGCATCCTCATTTCAATATCTACTGAAATAATACAGGTTGACACCAGGAAACATTAACGCCACTGCATCCTTGCTGCTTTCTCATGTGGAAGTCTGTTTAATGTGAAAACAAGGTGATATCTAATTAGCACACAGGTAAGGAATTAAGAAAATCTTTATTTAAGGGTGAAGATGTTTCTCACAAAATCGTTGCCCCAATGCATCATTGAAATTCAAGCTGGAAAGATGATTTTAATATATCACTTGTACATTTTGTATTGCTCTTCTGGTGACAATGTAGTTTGTTTTTGTCAATTACCATTTTAATAATAGGGTAAAGAAAATTAAGTGGATTTTTGAAAGAAAACAATACTGTCAATATACTATTAAAACAAATTAAAATGGTAAAAGTTATTGTACTTTAAGTAAAAATAAAAGCTAAAATATCAATCCCAGTTTTGGATTACTTTAATGAACAAAAAAAAATGCATATAGCAAAGGATAGTTTCAATCTGCCTACCTCTGGGTTATGGACCCAGCATGCTTCCATTACAGTACTCTGCTGCACATGTAAGTGCAAGAGATCCTGAAGCACTCACTCATCATGCGAAAGTACCAATGTGTTTCTTCATTGGTTGCTGGAAGAAACATCTTACAAAAACTCTCCAGATTATTGACTTTTTAAAGTTTTTCTAGGAAACGTTCTAGATGAATGCTTATTAGTCTTTGTCAGTATTTACTTTTTGCAAAGTGTGTCTGTGGCGCAATCGGTTAGTGTGTTCAGCTATTAATCAAAAGGTTGGTGGTTCAATCCCACCCAGGGACGTGATTGACCTTGTGATCAGATTTTGGTGATATTTAAGTAGACAAGTCAAAATTGCAAACCCCCTCTTATGGTGTAGGGTACCTGGCCTTCTCTGATGTAATCAGAGTTAGATTTGATTAAGTGATTTTATAAAAAAAACAGCTAGGAAGCACAATTTAGCAGTGAGTTGCAGAGAAAAAGAAAAATGCTGGCAGAAAAATCCAATTGAGTGATTAAACAGCTCTTCATTTTCTGGCTTTATTTTTATGATAACAAATTTGTTCTCTGAAAAGTGTCCACAAAGCCAAGTATCTGATTAACATCTTTGTAGGGATGGTTTTTCACCTATTACTAAATTAAACTTGCTTCATTGGAAAGGCAGCAAGATGCATCCTCATTTCAATATTTACGGAAATAATACAGGTTGACACCATGAAACATTAACGCCACTGCATCTTTGCTGTTTTCTCATGTGGAAGTCTGTTTAATGTGAAAACAAGGTGATATCTAATTAGCACACAGGTAAGGAATTAAGAAAATCTTTATTTAAGGGTGAAGATGTTTCTCACAAAATCGTTGCCCCAATGCATCATTGAAATCCAAGCTGGTAAGATGATTTTAATATATTACTTGAACATTTTATATTGCTCTTCTGGTGATAATGTAGTTTGTTTTTGTCAATTACCATTTTAATAATCGGGTAAAGAAAATTAAGTGGATTTTTGAAAGAAAACAATATTGTCAATATACTATTAAAACAAATTAAAATGGTAAAAGTTATTGTACTTTAAGTAAAAATAAAAGAGCAAAAATATCAATCCCAGTTTTGGATTACTTTAATTAACAAAAAAAAAATGCATATAGCAGAGGATCGTTTCAATCTGCCTACCTCTGGGTTATGGACCCAGCATGCTTCCATTACAGTACTCTGCTGCACATGTAAGTGCAAGAGATCCTGAAGCACTCACTCATCATGGGAAAGTACCAATGTGTTTCTTCATTGGTTGATGGAAGAAACATCTTACAAAAACTCTCCACATTATTGACTTTTTAAAATGTTTCTAGGAATCGTTCTAGATGAATGCTTATTAGCCTTTGTCAGTATGGACTTTTGCAAAGTGTTGCTGTGGTGCAATCAGTTACTATGTAAGGCTATTAACCAAAAGGTTGGTGGTTCAATCCCACCCAGGGACGTAATTGACCTCGTTATCAGATTTTGGTGATCTTTATGTAGACAAGTCAAAATTTCGAAAACCCCTGTTATGGTGTAGGATACCTGGCCTTCTCTGATGTAATCAGAGTTAGATTTGATTCAGTGATTTTATAAAAACAGCTAGGAAGCACAATTTAGCAGTGGGTTGCAGAGAAAAAGAAATATGCTGGCAAAAAAATCCAATTGAGTGATTAAATAGCTCTTCATTTTCTGGCTTTATTTTTATGCTAACAAATTTGTTCTCTGAAAAGTGTCCACAAAGCCAAGTATCTGATTAACATCTTTGTAGGGATGGTTTTTCACCTATTACTAAATTAAACTTGCTTCATTGGAAAGGCAACAAGATGCATCCTCATTTCAATATCTACTGAAATAATACAGGTTGACACCAGGAAACATTAACGCCACTGCATCCTTGCTGCTTTCTCATGTGGAAGTCTGTTTAATGTGAAAACAAGGTGATATCTAATTAGCACACATGTAAGGAATTAAGAAAATCTTTATTTAAGGGTGAAGATGTTTCTCACAAAATCGTTGCCCCAATGCATCATTTAAATTCAAGCTGGAAAGATGATTTTAATATATCATTTGTACATTTTGTATTGCTCTTCTGGTGACAATGTAGTTTGTTTTTGTCAATTACCATTTTAATAATCGGGTAAAGAAAATTAAGTGGATTTTTGAAAGAAAACAATACTGTCAATATACTATTAAAACAAATTAAAATGGTAAAAGTTATTGTACTTTAAGTAAAAATAAAAGAGCAAAAATATCAATCCCAGTTTTGGATTACTTTAATTAACAAAAAAAAAATGCATATAGCAGAGGATAGTTTCAATCTGCCTACCTCTGGGTTATGGACCCAGCATGCTTCCATTACAGTACTCTGCTGCACATGTAAGTGCAAGAGATTCTGAAGCACTCACTCATCATGGGAAAGTACCAATGTGTTTCTTCATTGGTTGATGGAAGAAACATCTTACAAAAACTCTCCAGATTATTGACTTTTTAAAGTTTTCTAGGAAAACGTTCTAGATGAATGCTTATTAGCCTTTGTCAGTATGTACTTTTGCAAAGTGTTTCTGTGGTGCAATCGGTTAGTGTGTTTGGTTATTAACCAAAGGGTTGGTGGTTCAATCCCACCCAGGGATGTTATTGACCTTGTCATCAGATTTTGGTGATCTTTAAGTAGACAAGTCAAAATTTCAAACCCCCTCTTATGGTGTAGGGTACCTGGCCTACTCTGATGTAATCAGAGTTAGATTTGATTAAGTGATTTTATCAAAAAACAGCTAGGAAGCACAATTTAGCAGTGGTTTGCAGAGAAAATGAAATATGCTGGCAGAAAAATCCAATTGAGTGATTAAACAGCTCTTCATTTTCTGGCTTTATTTTTATGCTAACTAATTTATTCTCTGAAAAGTGTCCACAAAGCCAAGTATCGGATTAACATCTTTGTAGGGATGGTTTTTCACCTATTACTAAATTAAACTTGCTTCATTGGAAAGTCAGCAAGATGCATCCTCATTTCAATATCTACTGAAATAATACAGGTTGACACCAGGAAACATTAACGCCACTGCATCCTTGCTGTTTTCTCATGTGGAAGTCTGTTTAATGTGAAAACAAGGTGATATCTAATTAGCACACAGGTAAGGAATTAAGAAAATCTTTATTTAAGGGTAAGATGTTTCTCACAAAATCGTTGCCCCAATGCATCATTGAAATTCAAGCTGGAAAGATGATTTTAATATATCACTTGTACATTTTGTATTGCTCTTCTGGTGACAATGTAGTTTGTTTTTGTCAATTACCATTTTAATAATCGGGTAAAGAAAATTAAGTGGATTTTTGAAAGAAAACAATACTGTCTATATACTATTAAAACAAATTAAAAAGGTAAAAGTTATTGTACTTTAAGTAAAATAAAAAGAGCAAAAATATCAATCCCAGTTTTGGATTACTTTAATTAACAAAAAAAAAATGCATATAGCAGAGGATAATTTCAATCTGCCTACCTCTGGGTTATGGACCCAGCATGCTTCCATTAGAGTACTCTGCTGCACATGTAAGTGCAAGAGATCCTGAAGCACTCACTCATCATGGGAAAGTACCAATGTGTTTCTTCATTGGTTGATGGAAGAAACATCTTACAAAAACTCTCCAGATTATTGACTATTTAAAGTTTTTCTAGGAAACGTTCTAGATGAATGCTTATTAGCCTTTGTCAGTATGTACTTTCACAAAGTGTCGCTGTAGCGCAATCAGTTAGTGTGTACGGCTATTAACCAAAAAGTTGGTGGTTCAATCCCACCCAGGGACGTAATTGACCTTGTGATCAGATTTTGGTGATATTTAAGTAGACAAGTCAAAATTTCAAACCCTCTCTTATGGTGTAGGGTACCTGGCCTACTCTGATGTAATCAGTTAGATTTGATTAAGTGATTTTATAAAAAAAACAGCTAGGAAGCACAATTTAGCAGTGGGTTGCAGAGAAAAAGAAATATGCTGGCAGAAAAATCCAATTGAGTGATTAAACAGCTCTTCATTTTCTGGCTTTATTTTTATGCTAACAAATTTGTTCTCTGAAAAGAGTCCACAAAGCCAAGTATCTGATTAACACCTTTGTAGGGATGGTTTTTCACCTATTACTAAATTAAACATGCTTCATTGGAAAGGCAGCAAGATGCATCCTCATTTCAATATCTACTGAAATAATACAGGTTGACACCAGGAAACATTAACGCCACTGCATCCTTGCTGCTTTCTCATGTGGAAGTCTGTTTAATGTGAAAACAAGGTGATATCTAATTAGCACACAGGTAAGGAATTAAGAAAATCTTTATTTAAGGGTGAAGAGGTTTCTCACAAAATCGTTGCCCCAATGCATCATTGAAATTCAAGCTGGAAAGATGATTTTAATATATCACTTGTACATTTTGTATTGCTCTTCTGGTGACAATGTAGTTTGTTTTTGTCAATTACCATTTGAATAATAGGGTAAAGAAAATTAAGTGGATTTTTGAAAGAAAACAATACTGTCAATATACTATTAAAACAAATTAAAATAATAAAAGTTATTGTACTTTAAGTAAAAATAAAAGAGCAAAAATATCAATCCCAGTTTTGGATTACTTTAATTAACAAAAAAAAAATGCATATAGCAGAGGATAGTTTCAATCTGCCTACCTCTGGGTTATGGGCCCAGCATGCTTCCATTGCAGTACTCTGCTGCACATGTAAGTGCAAGAGATCCTGAAGCACTCACTCATCATGGGAAAGTACCAATGTGTTTCTTCATTGGTTGATGGAAGAAACATCTTACAAAAACTCTCCAGATTATTGACTTTTTAAAGTTTTTCTAGGAAACGTTCTAGATGAATGCTTATTAGCCTTTGTCAGTATATGCTTTTGCAATGTGTCTCTGTGGCGCAATCAGTTAGCGTGTTCGGTTATTAACCAAAAGGTTGGTGGTTCAATCCTACCCAGGGACGTAATTTACCTTGTTATCAGATTTTGGTGATCTTTAAGTAGACAAGTCAAAATTTCAAACCCCCTCTTATGGTGTAGGGTACCTGGCCTTCTCTGATGTAATCAGAGTTAGATTTGATTAAGTGATTTTATAAAAGAACAGCTAGGAAGCACAACTTAGCAGTGGGTTGCAGAGAAAAAGAAATACGCTTGCAGAAAAATTCAATTGAGTGATTAAACAGCTCTTCATTTTCTGGCTTTATTTTTATGCTAACAAATTTGTTCTCTGAAAAGTGTCCACAAAGCCAAGTATCTGATTAACACCTTTGTAGGGATGGTTTTTCACCTATTACTAAATTAAACTTGCTTCATTGGAAAGGCAGCAAGTGATGTCATCCAAGCAGTGGGTCAAAGTTGGCTTCATCCCTCGTCTGCTTATGAAAAGAGAAAAGGGATATGCAGGGCATGGCGGCCTTTTGCGACGCTTGGATGACCCCTAGTTCGCAATAAACACCCCCACCCTCCTTCGGTGTGGGGCTCATGTTGGCCATGCCCCAGCCCCTAAAGCATTCAAGCTGATTTCTTGCAGCAGCTGGGTACTGTAACAGCTCCAGAGCTGCTCTGTAAGGCAAGTAAAAGGGTGTGGGCCCTGCAGCACTACCTGTAGTTTGCATTGTGCATTGGAAGGCACAAAGTAAGCAGACGGGAGGAGAAGTCAGGATAGTGCACAAGGTTATAGAAGGGATGGGCTCAAGAAAAGAGAAGTGGAAACAGACAGCATACTAGGCTGGAGAGAGACCTGAGACAAAGAGATCTGAATTATACGAGAGCCGTCCAGGGGAAACACAAATTATGCAGTCAAGTTTCCCACATTTGGGGAAATCGCAAGGGGCAGCACACCCAGAGTGCAATGGGTGAGCCTTGCCCTGGGAGAAGCACCTTCATGATCATAGTATCTCACCTGGCAGGTTAGTAGGAGTTGGGCTAGAGCTGGGGAGGGTCGCTGCTCGGGCACTACCTTTCAAGTGAAGGAGATCCAACTGAGGCAGCACAAGGGAACTCTCAAAAGAAGAACAAGGCTAGAGGAAGATCTGAGACAAAGAAATCTGACTTTTACCAGAGCTGACCAGAGGAAAGCACAAACACAGTCCACCACTACCACAAATAATGCAGTCGAGTTTTCCACATTTGGGGAAATCACAGGGGTCAGCATACCCAGAATGCAATGAATGAACCTCACCCTGGGAGAACAATCTTCATGACAATAGTATCTCCTATGCAAAATAAGTATGATTTGGGATAGGGCTGGGGAGGGCCGCTGCTCAGGCACATCTCTGTCAAGTAAAGGAGATTCAACTGAGGCAGCACAAGGGAACTCTCATCTGGGGACAACAACTGCAGGGAGAACACATATTTTCAGATGAACATGGGGTGGCAGAAGGCTGCCTAATACTGAAGCACCCCCAAACAACAAACCAAATGCAACAACTAGTGCAAGCATTCCTGGGGGATGGCCTGCAGCAGATGGATTTGAATATGGTGATGTCATCCAAGCAGTGGGTCAAAGTTGGCTTCAACCCTCGTCTGCATATGAAAAGAGAAAAGGAGCGTGCAGGGCATGGAGGCCTTTTGTGGTGCTTGGATGACCCCTAGTTCGCATTAAGCACACCCACCCTCCTTCGGTGTGGGGCTCATGTTGGCCATTCCCCAGCCCCTGAAGCATTCAAGCTGATTTCTTGCAGCAGCTGGGCACTGTAACAGCTCCAGAGCTGCTCTGTAAAGCAAGTAAAAGGGTGTGGGCCCTGCAGCACTACCCGTAGTTTGCATTGTGCATTGGGAAGCATAAAGTAAGCAGACGGGAGGAGAAGTCAGGATAGTGCACAAGGGTATAGAAGGGAGGGGCTCAAGAAAAAAGAAGTGGAACCAGACAGCAAACTAGGCTGGAGAGAGACCTGAGACAAAGAGATCTGAATTACATGAGAGCCGACCAGGGAAAACTCAAATTATGCAGTCAAGTTTCCCACATTTGGGGAAATCGCAGGGGCAGCACACCCAGAGTGCAATGGGTGAGCCTTGCCCTGGGAGAAGCAACTTCATGATCATAGTATCTCACCTGGCAACTAAGTAGGAGTTGGGCTAGAGCTGGGGAGGGTCGCTGCTCGGGCACCCCCCTGTCAAGTGAAGGAGATCCAACTGAGGCAGCACAAGGGAACTCTCGAAAGAAGAACAAGGCTAGAGGAAGATCTGAGACAAAGAAATCTGACTTTTACCAGAGCTGACCAGAGGAAAGCACAAACACAGTCCCCCACTACCACAAATAATGCAGTCGAGTTTCCCACATTTGGGGAAATCACAGGGGTCAGCATACCCAGAATGCAATGAATGAACCTAACCCTGGGAGAACAATCTTCATGACCATGGTATCTCCTATGCAAAATAAGTATGATTTGGGCTAGGGCTGGGGAGGGCCCTTGCTCAGGCACATCTCTGTCAAGTAAGTTGCATTTGATTTGTTGTTTGGGGGTGCTTCAGTATTAGGCAGCCTTCTGCCCTACCATGTTCATCTGAAAATATGTGTTCTCCCTGCAGTTGTTGTCCCCAGATGAGAGTTCCCTTGTGCTGCCTCAGTTGAATCTCCTTTTGGAGAAGACCTCAATAAGATTGTAGCTGATCTGGCTACTGCTAAAACAGCTTGCCTACCTAGTATGACTCCTACCACGCAGAAGGCTAAAAGTACTTTTCTTGGCCCTTTCATCCTCCAGGTAAAGCGTACCCAAGGTCAGGCATACCCAAAGCAAGCTCATGTTTCCAGACCTGCCAAGCCCAGACTGAAGCAATCCTGGGCTGCCCATCAGCCTGCTTCCAAAACGGACAAGCCTGCCGCATGACGGTGCAGGCCTCCCTCTGGGGGATCCCAGGGTGGGGGGCCCGACTTCTAGGTTTGGCAAAGAAAGGTATAATTCTAAGCTAGAGAATTCTGTTTGGAGCTCACCTTGTACTTTGTGAAGAAATAATCAGCATTGTGGCTGAGCAGATACATGTAGTGTGTGGCTGCAAACTGCATGGATCTGCTGCATTGTAATGCTGATTCTTTTTTTTTGCAAAGTACCAATAGCTTCATATAATGTTCACAATTTTTATGCAGGATCAAATAGCTCAATAGGTAGGGTGTTTGATTAGAATTCAACAGGTTATAGGTTTGAATCCTGGGTATGGTAGTTTGAGATGTGTTATTTAATAAAGTATGTTGTTCTGACTGCCGGCATCTTATCACCTGGGATATCATACTAAATAAATGGAGTTGATCAAATTTTTTTTTTTTTAACTAGGGACAATTTCCAGATACTTCTCTTTATAACTGAGATTGCCCCCTGGAACTTCACATCAGTTGACAACTATGCATGAGTGGGCAGTGCTTGCCCTGGATCTGTCCACCCATTTATGTGCCGCCATAAAATAAAGCATGACTAACAGTTATCCTGGGCGTACACTACACAATTATCTGTCAGGCTATCTATCCAGTCTGGATGGATGGAATGAAAATCTGGTAATGTATAGGAGCAAATGTCAATTAACCATTTGCTCCCAAACACTAGAAAAGTGGTCAAAAATGGTCATTACACAAATTGGTTAAACCCAAAATTTAACCAATTTGTTTAGGGGACCATTTTTGTCCATTTTTTAGTGTTTGAGAGTAAATCGTTGATGGTCATTTGCTCACATAGATAACCGGATTTCTATTCCAACCAGCCAGTGTTGGAGAGATGGTCTGCCAGATTACATAATGCATACCAGAGCCATAACTAGACTTTTTGGTGCCCTGTGACAGAGAATTATATGCCCTCCCCCCCATTTTTGCAATATGGACAAAAGGCGCATGCCTTGTGGGGAAGGGGCATAACAAGATTGATCTCAGAGAAAGCACATGAGATATGAAGATATATCTAGTATACTTGACACTCAATGGTTTGTGGTATTGCAGGGGTGCCCTCCTTAAATGCATATACAGTCACACATGGCATGTTTGTGTAAATGGCATATCAGCAGTCAGCACTAACTGGTGACGTGCCATTTGTACAAGTAAGCCATGTGTGACTAATATATAAACATACTTTATTAAATAACACCTCAAACTATCATACCCAGGATTCAAACCTATAACCTGTTAAATTCTAATCAAACACCCTACCCATTGAGCTACTTGATCCTGCATCTATTCTAACCTCCAAAAACAGATTCAGTTGCATTTTCCAGCGTGTTTTGTTTGCGCCTTTGCAAATGTCTTACATCGACAAACTTATTTAGTACTATTTTGCAAATAGGGTTACATTGTCGCAACATTGTGTTCCCTAATTGCTTGATTTTTTAAATGCAAAAATTGATAAAGACACCTGATAATTGCTCTGTGGAGTCTTCTTTTGTGTCTACTTCTTATCTACATTTAATTCCCTACCTATAATCAAGGCATTTTTAAATGCTGGGTGCTGCCAGGACGTGAGGCCTACCTAGTCTTTAGATCTGAATTTGAATGTACTTGTGAACTAACTTAATTTCCTACTTCTAAACTCATTCCTAAATTCACTACTTACATTAATCCTGTAGTTGGGCATTTTGAGCCTTCAATTGTGGGCATTGTTTTGTGTCCAGACCAGCAGCTGGTGGTGTGCATTTGCTGGAAAGGCATCGAAGACCTCCGATATGCTGCATCTCCTGATGTGTGTCTGCCTCAAGTGGCAGTCAGCAAATGCATGCTAGACACCCCATTCCAAGCTGATTGTGACATCACGGAACATGCATCATAGAACAGGCATGCTAGAACATGGGTCTTCAACCTGCGACCCTCCAGCTGCTGTGGAACTACATATCCCAGCATGCCCTGCCTCAGTTTTAGCATACCTTAATAGCAAAACTGTGGCAGGGCATGCTGGGATGTGTAGTTTCACAGCAGCTGGAGGGCCACAGGATGAAGACCCATGTGCTAGAACCAAACCGCAGGTACATTGAATGCTAGCAAGCTGAACGTTTAAATCCTTTTTGTTCCGCAGCATTCCAATGTGGAAGATTCCATGGAACCAGAGATTATTCCATTGAGAAGGACATGCTGCCTGGATGACTGCACTGTGCAAATTAAATCACGGAGCCAGTTGGCTTGTGGGTGGCTCTGGTTACTGGGTGGTTAGGTGGGCGGTGTGTCGGAGGTGGAGCACATGCAAATGAATGTGTATCATCCAGCTAGTGAGAGAGAAAACTCATGCAGGAGTGTGCCTGCTTGTCAGTGAGTTATGCACCTTGCCAGACGTCAAATCTACATGGAGCAACTGGAGGGGACAAGAGCAGGTTTGGAAAATATAGACAGAAGAGCATATATGCTGGCGCATTCTCCATGATTGTGTCAGCTTATGTTTTGGTGCACTGCACTTTCCTCCACTAAGTTTTAGCCATTTTGTTTAAACGCAAGTGTAGTTGCTTCTCGCTCTTTTGGCTGTGATATTGTATTGTGGTTGAAGAGTCTGCTGGAGGGATTGTTTTCTTCATTGGCGAGAGACTGAAGATATTCCAGGATGGAAGGCTTGGGAACACTATCCGTTTTTCAGTTGTGGAAGAGTTGAAAGACCGGATTGGACTACATTCTATAGTAAAGGGTATCTTTGTATTTATTAATCCTCCCTTTATATGTGTCTGTCTTTCAATAAAGCTTTGGGCTTGTGATTCCGTCACCCTCTTACACTCCACACCCATAGCCTTATTAACTATTGTATTGTTTAAATGTATAGTGCAGTTCATGATTTATAGTGTAGGCTGACCTGTGCTGTAGTTCTTGAACTGTACTATACCGACAGCATTTGTATTGTGTTTTGGCTGTGCTGCAACACAGTACTTATGTGTGTAATGTTTATGTATGTTTTATGGCTTCTTTATGTCAATAAAGACTGCTTTTTCAATCCAATATCTGAAAACAATCAATGTTTATCTTTGATGGCAATAGAAGTGGTATGATATTTGCTGCTTTTGAAAGGCAATATCTGATATGTCCCCTATCTGGGAACCATATATTAAATGGCTTTTCAGAAAAGGGAGATGGGAGAAGAGCTTTCAGTACTTGTAGGACCGATGCACATTTCCTATTCTAGCCTCCAAACACAGATTCAGTTGCATTTTCCAGCGTGTTTTGGATGCGCCTTTGCAAATGTCTTACATCGACAAACTTATTTAGTACTATTTTGCAAATAGGGTTACATTGTTGCAACATTGTGTTCCCTAATTGCTTGATTTTTTAAATGCAACAATTGATAAAAACACCTGATAACTGCTCTGCGGAGTCTTATTTTGTGTCTACTTCTTATCTACATTTAATTCCGTACCTCTAATCAAGGCATTTTTAAATGCTGGCGGCTGCCAGGACGTGAGGCCTACCTAGACTTTAGATCTGAATTTGAATGTACTTGTGAACTAACTTAATTTCCTACTTCTAAATTCATTCCTAAATTCACTACTTACATGAATCCTGTAGTTGGGCATTTTGGGACTTCGATTGTGGGCATTGTTTTGTGTCCAGACCAGCAGCAGGTGGTGTGCATTTGCTGGAAAGGCATCGAAGACCTCCGATATGCTGCATCTCCTGATGTGTGTCTCCCTCAAGTGGCTGTCAGCAAATGCCTGCTAGACACCCCATTCCAAGCTGATTGTGACATCATGGAACATGCATCATAGAACAGGCATGCTAAAACATGGGTCTTCAACCTGCGACCCTCCAGCTGCTGTGGAACTATACATCCCAGCATGCCCTGCCTCAGTTTTAGCATACCTTAATAGCAAAACTGTGGCAAGCTTTCTAAAGGAGCTATATGAATCAAAGTGCAATCTGTGTGGAGTTTACACTTGCTTGCTCATAGAGTAATTGTTTTAATTATTGTTTTATGGTAATATGAAATTTATTGGCTAATGAATTTGCCTTACTGTCTATATAAGATTGATTTTTAATCAGTAATTTTAATAAACTAGATAAATTGTATCAAAGAAGCAGTCGGTTATCATATTGTGCGCCTTCACTCATATTTTTTTTTAGGTACACATTTGATGTTTAGTGGATTTCCAGGTCCATTTTGTGTAGGCAGCCTACTTTGGGTTGTTCTCTATGTTAAGAGGCTACAGTTGGGAAAAAGCGCCAGACACACACATTCTTTTTTCGTGTTGCGCTGTCAGCAAATGCCTGCTAGACACCCCATTCCAAGCTGATTGTGACATCACGGAACATGCATCATAGAACAGGCATGCTAAAACATGGGTCTTCAACCTGCGACCCTCCAACTGCTGTGGAACTACACATCCCAGCATGCCCTGCCTTAGTTTTAGCATACCTTATAGCAAAACTGTGGCAGGGCATGCTGGGATGTGTAGTTTCACAGCAGCTGGAGGGCCACAGGATGAAGACCCATGTGCTAGAGCCAAGCCGCAGGTACATTGAATGCTAGCAAGCTGAATATTTAAATCCTTTTTGTTCCGCAGCATTCCAATGCGGAAGATTCCATGGAACCAGAGATCCTTCCATTGAGAAGGACATGCTGCCTGGATGACTACACTGTGCAAATTAAATCACGGAGCCAGTTGGTTTGTGGGTGGCTCTGGTGACTGGGTGGTTGGGTGGGTGGTGTGTCGGAGGTGGAGCACATGCAAATGATTGTGTATCATCCAGCTAGTGAGAGTGAAAACTCATGCAGGAGTGTGCCTGCTTGTCAGTGGGTTATGCACCTTGCCAGACGTTAAAGCTACATAGAGCAGCTGGAGGGGACAAGAGCAGGTTTGCAAAATATAGATAGAAGAGCATATATGCTGGCGCATTCTCCATGATTGTGTCAGCTTATGTTTTGGTGCACTGCACTTTCCTCCACTAAGTTTTAGCCATTTTTGTTAAGCTCAAGTGTAGTTGCTTCTCGGCCTTTTGGCTGTGATCTTGTATTGTGGTTGAAGGGTCTGCTGGAGGGAGGGATTGCTTTCTTCATTGGCGAAAGACCAAAGATATTCCAGGATGGAAGGCTTGGGAACACTATCCGTTTTTCAATTGTGGAAGAGTTGAAAGACCGGATTGAACTACATTCTATAGTAAAGGATGTCTTTCTATGTATTAATCCTCCCCTTATATGTGTCAGTCTTTCAATAAAGCTTCGGGCTTGTGATTCCCTCACCCTCTTACACTCCACACCCATAGCCTTATTAACTGTTGTATTATTGTACAGTTTAAATGTATAGTGCAGTTCATGATTTATAGTGTAGGCTGGCCTGTGCTGTAGTTCTTGAACTGTACTATACCGTCAGCATTTCTATTGTGTTTTGGCTGTGCCGCAACGCGGTACTTATGTGTGTAATGTTTATGTATGTTTTTTTGCTTCTTTATGTGCATCGGTCCTACAAGTACTGAAAGCTCTTCTCCCATCTCCCTTTTCTGAAAAGCCATTTAATATATGGTTCCCAGATAGGGGACATATCAGATATTGGATTTCAAAAGCATCAAATATCATACCACTTTTATTGCCATCAAAGATAAACATTGATTGTTTTCAGATATTGGCTTGAAAAAGCAGTCTTTATTGACATAAAAAAAAACATACATAAACATTGCACACATAAATACAGTGTTGCAGCACAGCCAAAACACAATACAAATGCTGACGGTATAGTACAGTTCAAGAACTACAGCACAGGCCAGTCTACACTATAAATCATGAACTGCACTATACATTTAAACTATACAATAATACAACAGTTAATAAGGCTATGGGTGTGGAGTGTAAGAGGGTGAGGGATTCACAAAACCGAAGCTTTATTGTAACACAGACACATATAAGGGGAGGGTCAATAAATAGAAAGATATCCTTTACTATAGAATGTAGTCCAATCCGACCTCTGTGCTCTTCCACAACTGAAAAACAGATAGTGTTCCCAAGCCTTCCATCCTGGAATATCTTTGGTCTTTCGCCAATGAAGAAAACAATCCCTCCCTCCAGCAGACCCTTCAACCACGATACAAGATCACAGCCAAAAGGCCGAGAAGAAACTACACTTGAGCTTAACAAAAATGGCTAAAACTTAGTGGAGGAAAGTGCAGTGCACCAAAACATAAGCTGACACAATCATGGAGAATGCGCCAGCATATATGCTCTTCTATCTATATTTTGCAAACCTGCTCTTGTCCCCTCCAGCTGCTCTATGTAGATTTAACGTCTGGCAAGGTGCATAACCCACTGACAAGCAGGCACACTCCTGCATGAGTTTTCTCTCTCACTAGCTGGATGATACACAATCATTTGCATGCGCTCCACTTCCGACACACCACCCACCCAACCACCCAGTCACCAGAGCCACCCACAAGCCAACTGGCTCCGTGATTTAATTTGCACAGTGTAATCATCCAGGCAGCATGTCCTTCTCAATGGAAGGATCTCTGGTTCCATGGAATCTTCCGCATTGGAATGCTGTGGAACAAAAAGGATTTAAATATTCAGCTTGCTAGCATTCAATGTACCTGCGGCTTGGCTCTAGCACATGGGTCTTCATCCTGTGGCCCTCCAGCTTCTGTGAAACTACACATCCCAGCATGCCCTGCCACAGTTTTGCTATTAAGGTATGCTAAAACTGAGGCAGGGCATGCTGGGATGTATAGTTCCACAGCAGCTGGAGGGTCGCAGGTTGAAGACCCATGTTTTAGCATGCCTGTTCTATGATGCATGTTCCATGATGTCACAATCAGCTTGGAATGGGGTGTCTAGCAGGCATTTGCTGACAGCCACTTGAGGGAGACACACATCAGGAGATGCAGCATATCGGAGGTCTTCGATGCCTTTCCAGCAAATGCACACCACCTGCTGCTGGTCTGGACACAAAACAATGCCCACAATCGAAGTCCCAAAATGCCCAACTACAGGATTCATGTAAGTAGTGAATTTAGGAATGAATTTAGAAGTAGGAAATTAAGTTAGTTCACAAGTACATTCAAATTCAGATCTAAAGACTAAACACAAAACACAAAATAAGACTCCACAGAGCAATTAACAGGTGTCTTTATCAATTGTTGCATTTAAAAAATCAAGCAATTAGGGAACACAATGTTGCGACAATGTAACCCTATTTGCAAAATAGTACTAAATAAGTTTGTCGATGTAAGACATTTGCAAAGGCGCAAACAAAACACGCTGGAAAATGCAACTGAATCTGTTTTTGGAGGTTAGAAAAGATGTAGGATCAAGTAGCTCCATGGGTAGGGTGTTTGATTAAAATTCAACAGGTTATAGGTTTGAATCCTGGGTATGATAGTTTGAGGTGTTATTTAATAAAGCATGTTTATATATTAGTCACACATGGCTTACTTGTACAAATGGCATGTCACCAGTTAGTGCTGACTGCTGATATGCCATTTGCACTAAAACAAATGAAAATGGTAAAAGTTATTGTACTTTAAGTAAAAATAAAAGAGCAAAAATATCAATCCCAGTTTTGGATTACTTGAATTAACAAAAAAAAATGCATTTAGCAGAGGATAGTTTCAATCTGCTTACCTCTGGGCTATGGACCCAGCATGCTTCCATTACAGTACTCTGCTGCACATGTAATTGCAAGAGATCCTGAAGCACTCACTCATCATGGGAAAGTACCAATGTGTTTCTTCATTGGTTGATGGAAGAAACATCTTACAAAAACTCTCCAGATTATTGACTATTTAAAGTTTTTCTAGGAAACGTTCTAGATGAATGCTTATTAGCCTTTGTCAGTATGTACTTTTGCAAAGTGTCGCTGTGGCGCAATCAGTTAGTGTGTACGGCTATTAACCAAAAGGTTGGTGGTTCAATCCCACCCAGGGATGTAATTGACCTTGTTATCAGATTTTGGTGATCTTTAAGTAGACAAGTCAAAATTTCAAAAACCCCTGTTATGGTGTAGGGTACCTGGCCTTCTCTGATGTAATCAGAGTTAGATTTGATTCAGTGATTTTATAAAAACAGCTAGGAAGCACAATTTAGCAGTGGTTTGCAGAGAAAAAGAAATATGCTGGCAAAAAAATCCAATTGAGTGATTAAACAGCTCTTCATTTTCTGGCTTTATTTTTATGCTAACAAATTTGTTCTCTGAAAAGTGTCCACAAAGCCAAGTATCTGATTAACATCTTTGTAGGGATGGTTTTTCACCTATTACTAAATTAAACTTGCTTCATTGGAAAGGCAGCAAGATGCATCCTCATTTCAATATCTACTGAAATAATACAGGTTGACACCAGGAAACATTAACGCCACTGCATCCTTGCTGCTTTCTCATGTGGAAGTCTGTTTAATGTGAAAACAAGGTGATATCTAATTAGCACACAGGTAAGGAATTAAGAAAATCTTTATTTAAGGGTGAAGATGTTTCTCACAAAATCGTTGCCCCAATGCATCATTGAAATTCAAGCTGGAAAGATGATTTTAATATATCACTTGTACATTTTGTATTGCTCTTCTGGTGACAATGTAGTTTGTTTTTGTCAATTACCATTTTAATAATAGGGTAAAGAAAATTAAGTGGATTTTTGAAAGAAAACAATACTGTCAATATACTATTAAAACAAATTAAAATGGTAAAAGTTATTGTACTTTAAGTAAAAATAAAAGAGCAAAAATATCAATCCCAGTTTTGGATTACTTTAATTAACAAAAAAAAAAATGCATATAGCAGAGGATAGTTTCAATCTGCCTACCTCTGGGTTAAGGGGCCCAGCATGCTTCAATTGCAGTACTCTGCTGCACATGTAAGTGCAAGAGATCCTGAAGCACTCACTCATCATGGGAAAGTACCAATGTGTTTCTTCATTGGTTGATGGAAGAAACATCTTACAAAAACTCTCCAGATTATTGACTATTTAAAGTTTTTCTAGGAAACGTTCTAGATGAATGCTTATTAGCCTTTGTCAGTATGTACTTTTGCAAAGTGTCGCTGTAGCGCAATCAGTTAGTGTGTACGGCTATTAACCAAAAAGTTGGTGGTTCAATCCCACCCAGGGACGTAATTGACCTTGTGATCAGATTTTGGTGATATTTAAGTAGACAAGTCAAAATTTCAAACCCTCTCTTATAGTGTAGGGTACCTGGCCTACTCTGATGTAATCAGAGTTAGATTTGATTAAGTGATTTTATAAAAAAAACAGCTAGGAAGCACAATTTAGCAGTGGGTTGCAGAGAAAAAGAAATATGCTGGCAGAAAAATCCAATTGAGTGATTAAACAGCTCTTCATTTTCTGACTTTATTTTTATGCTAACAAATTTGTTCTCTGAAAAGAGTCCACAAAGACAAGTATCTGATTAACACCTTTGTAGGGATGGTTTTTCACCTATTACTAAATTAAAAATGCTTCATTGGAAAGGCAGCAAGATGCATCCTCATTTCAAGATCTACTGAAATAATACAGGTTGACACCAGGAAACATTAACGCCACTGCATCCTTGCTGCTTTCTCATGTGGAAGTCTGTTTAATGTGAAAACAAGGTGATATCTAATTAGCACACAGGTAAGGAATTAAGAAATTCTTTATTTAATGGTAAGATGTTTCTCACAAAATCGTTGCCCCAATGCATCATTGAAATTCAAGCTGGAAAGATGATTTTAATATATCACTTGTACATTTTGTATTGCTCTTCTGGTGACAATGTAGTTTGTTTTTGTCAATTACCATTTTAATAATCGGGTAAAGAAAATTAAGTGGATTTTTGAAAGAAAACAATACTGTCTATATACTATTAAAACAAATTAAAAAGGTAAAAGTTATTGTACTTTAAGTAAAATAAAAAGAGCAAAAATATCAATCCCAGTTTTGGATTACTTTAATTAACAAAAAAAAATGCATATAGCAGAGGATAATTTCAATCTGCCTACCTCTGGGTTATGGACCCAGCATGCTTCCATTACAGTACTCTGCTGCACATGTAAGTGCAAGAGATCCTGAAGCACTCACTCATCATGGGAAAGTACCAATGTGTTTCTTCATTGGTTGATGGAAGAAACATCTTACAAAAACTCTCCAGATTATTGACTATTTAAAGTTTTTCTAGGAAACGTTCTAGATGAATGCTTATTAGCCTTTGTCAGTATGTACTTTTGCAAAGTGTCGCTGTAGCGCAATCAGTTAGTGTGTACGGCTATTAACCTAAAAGTTGGTGGTTCAATCCCACCCAGGGACGTAATTGACCTTGTGATCAGATTTTGGTGATATTTAAGTAGACAAGTCAAAATTTCAAACCCTCTCTTATGGTGTAGGGTACCTGGCCTACTCTGATGTAATCAGAGTTAGATTTGATTAAGTGATTTTATAAAAAAAACAGCTAGGAAGCACAATTTAGCAGTGGGTTGCAGAGAAAAAGAAATATGCTGGCAGAAAAATCCAATTGAGTGATTAAACAGCTCTTCATTTTCTGACTTTATTTTTATGCTAACAAATTTGTTCTCTGAAAAGAGTCCACAAAGACAAGTATCTGATTAACACCTTTGTAGGGATGGTTTTTCACCTATTACTAAATTAAAAATGCTTCATTGGAAAGGCAGCAAGATGCATCCTCATTTCAAGATCTACTGAAATAATACAGGTTGACACCAGGAAACATTAACGCCACTGCATCCTTGCTGCTTTCTCATGTGGAAGTCTGTTTAATGTGAAAACAAGGTGATATCTAATTAGCACACAGGTAAGGAATTAAGAAATTCTTTATTTAATGGTAAGATGTTTCTCACAAAATCGTTGCCCCAATGCATCATTGAAATTCAAGCTGGAAAGATGATTTTAATATATCACTTGTACATTTTGTATTGCTCTTCTGGTGACAATGTAGTTTGTTTTTGTCAATTACCATTTTAATAATCGGGTAAAGAAAATTAAGTGGATTTTTGAAAGAAAACAATACTGTCTATATACTATTAAAACAAATTAAAAAGGTAAAAGTTATTGTACTTTAAGTAAAATAAAAAGAGCAAAAATATCAATCCCAGTTTTGGATTACTTTAATTAACAAAAAAAAATGCATATAGCAGAGGATAATTTCAATCTGCCTACCTCTGGGTTATGGACCCAGCATGCTTCCATTACAGTACTCTGCTGCACATGTAAGTGCAAGAGATCCTGAAGCACTCACTCATCATGGGAAAGTACCAATGTGTTTCTTCATTGGTTGATGGAAGAAACATCTTACAAAAACTCTCCAGATTATTGACTATTTAAAGTTTTTCTAGGAAACGTTCTAGATGAATGCTTATTAGCCTTTGTCAGTATGTACTTTTGCAAAGTGTCGCTGTAGCGCAATCAGTTAGTGTGTACGGCTATTAACCAAAAAGTTGGTGGTTCAATCCCACCCAGGGACGTAATTGACCTTGTGATCAGATTTTGGTGATATTTAAGTAGACAAGTCAAAATTTCAAACCCTCTCTTATGGTGTAGGGTACCTGGCCTACTCTGATGTAATCAGAGTTAGATTTGATTAAGTGATTTTATAAAAAAAACAGCTAGGAAGCACAATTTAGCAGTGGGTTGCAGAGAAAAAGAAATATGCTGGCAGAAAAATCCAATTGAGTGATTAAACAGCTCTTCATTTTCTGGCTTTATTTTTATGCTAACAAATTTGTTCTCTGAAAAGAGTCCACAAAGCCAAGTATCTGATTAACACCTTTGTAGGGATGGTTTTTCACCTATTACTAAATTAAACATGCTTCATTGGAAAGGCAGCAAGATGCATCCTCATTTCAATATCTACTGAAATAATACAGGTTGACACCAGGAAACATTAACGCCACTGCATCCTTGCTGCTTTCTCATGTGGAAGTCTGTTTAATGTGAAAACAAGGTGATATCTAATTAGCACACAGGTAAGGAATTAAGAAAATCTTTATTTAAGGGTGAAGAGGTTTCTCACAAAATCGTTGCCCCAATGCATCATTGAAATTCAAGCTGGAAAGATGATTTTAATATATCACTTGTACATTTTGTATTGCTCTTCTGGTGACAATGTAGTTTGTTTTTGTCAATTACCATTTGAATAATAGGGTAAAGAAAATTAAGTGGATTTTTGAAAGAAAACAATACTGTCAATATACTATTAAAACAAATTAAAATAATAAAAGTTATTGTACTTTAAGTAAAAATAAAAGAGCAAAAATATCAATCCCAGTTTTGGATTACTTTAATTAACAAAAAAAAATGCATATAGCAGAGGATAGTTTCAATCTGCCTACCTCTGGGTTATGGGCCCAGCATGCTTCCATTGCAGTACTCTGCTGCACATGTAAGTGCAAGAGATCCTGAAGCACTCATTCATCATGGGAAAGTACCAATGTGTTTCTTCATTGGTTGATGGAAGAAACATCTTACAAAAACTCTCCAGATTATTGACTTTTTAAAGTTTTTCTAGGAAACGTTCTAGATGAATGCTTATTAGCCTTTGTCAGTATATACTTTTGCAATGTGTCTCTGTGGCGCAATCAGTTAGCGTGTTCGGTTATTAACCAAAAGGTTGGTGGTTCAATCCTACCCAGGGACGTAATTTACCTTGTTATCAGATTTTGGTGATCTTTAAGTAGACAAGTCAAAATTTCAAACCCCCTCTTATGGTGTAGGGTACCTGGCCTTCTCTGATGTAATCAGAGTTAGATTTGATTAAGTGATTTTATAAAAAAAACAGCTAGGAAGCACAATTTAGCAGTGGGTTGCAGAGAAAAAGAAATATGCTGGCAGAAAAATCCAATTGAGTGATTAAACAGCTCTTCATTTTCTGACTTTATTTTTATGCTAACAAATTTGTTCTCTGAAAAGAGTCCACAAAGACAAGTATCTGATTAACACCTTTGTAGGGATGGTTTTTCACCTATTACTAAATTAAAAATGCTTCATTGGAAAGGCAGCAAGATGCATCCTCATTTCAAGATCTACTGAAATAATACAGGTTGACACCAGGAAACATTAACGCCACTGCATCCTTGCTGCTTTCTCATGTGGAAGTCTGTTTAATGTGAAAACAAGGTGATATCTAATTAGCACACAGGTAAGGAATTAAGAAATTCTTTATTTAATGGTAAGATGTTTCTCACAAAATCGTTGCCCCAATGCATCATTGAAATTCAAGCTGGAAAGATGATTTTAATATATCACTTGTACATTTTGTATTGCTCTTCTGGTGACAATGTAGTTTGTTTTTGTCAATTACCATTTTAATAATCGGGTAAAGAAAATTAAGTGGATTTTTGAAAGAAAACAATACTGTCTATATACTATTAAAACAAATTAAAAAGGTAAAAGTTATTGTACTTTAAGTAAAATAAAAAGAGCAAAAATATCAATCCCAGTTTTGGATTACTTTAATTAACAAAAAAAAATGCATATAGCAGAGGATAATTTCAATCTGCCTACCTCTGGGTTATGGACCCAGCATGCTTCCATTACAGTACTCTGCTGCACATGTAAGTGCAAGAGATCCTGAAGCACTCACTCATCATGGGAAAGTACCAATGTGTTTCTTCATTGGTTGATGGAAGAAACATCTTACAAAAACTCTCCAGATTATTGACTATTTAAAGTTTTTCTAGGAAACGTTCTAGATGAATGCTTATTAGCCTTTGTCAGTATGTACTTTTGCAAAGTGTCGCTGTAGCGCAATCAGTTAGTGTGTACGGCTATTAACCAAAAAGTTGGTGGTTCAATCCCACCCAGGGACGTAATTGACCTTGTGATCAGATTTTGGTGATATTTAAGTAGACAAGTCAAAATTTCAAACCCTCTCTTATGGTGTAGGGTACCTGGCCTACTCTGATGTAATCAGAGTTAGATTTGATTAAGTGATTTTATAAAAAAAACAGCTAGGAAGCACAATTTAGCAGTGGGTTGCAGAGAAAAAGAAATATGCTGGCAGAAAAATCCAATTGAGTGATTAAACAGCTCTTCATTTTCTGGCTTTATTTTTATGCTAACAAATTTGTTCTCTGAAAAGAGTCCACAAAGCCAAGTATCTGATTAACACCTTTGTAGGGATGGTTTTTCACCTATTACTAAATTAAACATGCTTCATTGGAAAGGCAGCAAGATGCATCCTCATTTCAATATCTACTGAAATAATACAGGTTGACACCAGGAAACATTAACGCCACTGCATCCTTGCTGCTTTCTCATGTGGAAGTCTGTTTAATGTGAAAACAAGGTGATATCTAATTAGCACACAGGTAAGGAATTAAGAAAATCTTTATTTAAGGGTGAAGAGGTTTCTCACAAAATCGTTGCCCCAATGCATCATTGAAATTCAAGCTGGAAAGATGATTTTAATATATCACTTGTACATTTTGTATTGCTCTTCTGGTGACAATGTAGTTTGTTTTTGTCAATTACCATTTGAATAATAGGGTAAAGAAAATTAAGTGGATTTTTGAAAGAAAACAATACTGTCAATATACTATTAAAACAAATTAAAATAATAAAAGTTATTGTACTTTAAGTAAAAATAAAAGAGCAAAAATATCAATCCCAGTTTTGGATTACTTTAATTAACAAAAAAAAATGCATATAGCAGAGGATAGTTTCAATCTGCCTACCTCTGGGTTATGGGCCCAGCATGCTTCCATTACAGTACTCTGCTGCACATGTAAGTGCAAGAGATCCTGAAGCACTCATTCATCATGGGAAAGTACCAATGTGTTTCTTCATTGGTTGATGGAAGAAACATCTTACAAAAACTCTCCAGATTATTGACTTTTTAAAGTTTTTCTAGGAAACGTTCTAGATGAATGCTTATTAGCCTTTGTCAGTATATACTTTTGCAATGTGTCTCTGTGGCGCAATCAGTTAGCGTGTTCGGTTATTAACCAAAAGGTTGGTGGTTCAATCCTACCCAGGGACGTAATTTACCTTGTTATCAGATTTTGGTGATCTTTAAGTAGACAAGTCAAAATTTCAAACCCCCTCTTATGGTGTAGGGTACCTGGCCTTCTCTGATGTAATCAGAGTTAGATTTGATTAAGTGATTTTATAAAAGAACAGCTAGGAAGCACAACTTAGCAGTGGGTTGCAGAGAAAAAGAAATACGCTTGCAGAAAAATCCAATTGAGTGATTAAACAGCTCTTCATTTTCTGGCTTTATTTTTATGCTAACAAATTTGTTCTCTGAAAAGTGTCCACAAAGCCAAGTATCTGATTAACACCTTTGTAGGGATGGTTTTTCACCTATTACTAAATTAAACTTGCTTCATTGGAAAGGCAGCAAGTGATGTCATCCAAGCAGTGGGTCAAAGTTGGCTTCAACCCTCATCTGCTTATGAAAAGAGAAAAGGGATATGCAGGGCATGGCGGCCTTTTGCGACGCTTGGATGACCCCTAGTTCGCATTAAACACCCCCACCCTCCTTCGGTGTGGGGCTCATGTTGGCCATGCCCCAGCCCCTGAAGCATTCAAGCTGATTTCTTGCAGCAGCTGGGTACTGTAACAGCTCCAGAGCTGCTCTGTAAGGCAAGTAAAAGGGTGTGGGCCCTGCAGCACTACCTGTAGTTTGCATTGTGCATTGGAAGGCACAAAGTAAGCAGACGGGAGGAGAAGTCGGGATAGTTCACAAGGTTATAGAAGGGAGGGGCTCAAGAAAAGAGAAGTGGAAACAGACAGCATACTAGGCTGGAGAGAGACCTGAGACAAAGAGATCTGAATTATACGAGAGCCGTCCAGGGGAAACACAAATTATGCAGTCAAGTTTCCCACATTTGGGGAAATCGCAAGGGACAGCACTCCCAGAGTGCAATGGGTGAGCCTTGCCCTGGGAGAAGCACCTTCATGATCATAGTATCTCACCTGGCAGGTTAGTAGGAGTTGGGTTAGAGCTGGGGAGGGTCGCTGCTCGGGCACTACCTTTCAAGTGAAGGAGATCCAACTGAGGCAGCACAAGGGAACTCTCAAAAGAAGAACAAGGCTAGAGGAAGATCTGAGACAAAGAAATCTGACTTTTACCAGAGCTGACCAGAGGAAAGCACAAACACAGTCCACCACTACCACAAATAATGCAGTCGAGTTTCCCACATTTGGGGAAATCACAGGGGTCAGCATACCCAGAATGCAATGAATGAACCTCACCCTGGGAGAACAATCTTCATGACAATAGTATCTCCTATGCAAAATAAGTATGATTTGGGATAGGGCTGGGGAGGGCCGCTGCTCAGGCACATCTCTGTCAAGTAAAGGAGATTCAACTGAGGCAGCACAAGGGAACTCTCATCTGGGGACAACAACTGCAGGGAGAACACATATTTTCAGATGAACATGGGGTGGCAGAAGGCTGCCTAATACTGAAGCACCCCCAAACAACAAACCAAATGCAACAACTAGTGCAAGCATTCCTGGGGGATGGCCTGCAGCAGATGGATTTGAATATGGTGATGTCATCCAAGCTGTGGGTCAAAGTTGGCTTCAACCCTCGTCTGCATATGAAAAGAGAAAAGGAGCGTGCAGGGCATGGAGGCCTTTTGTGGTGCTTGGATGACCCCTAGTTCGCATTAAGCACCCCCACCCTCCTTCGGTGTGGGGCTCATGTTGGCCATTCCCTAGCCCCTGAAGCATTCAAGCTGATTTCTTGCTGCAGCTGGGCACTGTAACAGCTCCAGAGCTGCTCTGTTAAGCAAGTAAAAGGGTGTGGGCCCTGCAGCACTACCCGTAGTTTGCATTGTGCATTGGGAGGCACAAAGTAAGCAGACGGGAGGAGAAGTCAGGATAGTGCACAAGGGTATAGAAGGGAGGGGCTCAAGAAAAAAGAAGTGGAACCAGACAGCAAACTAGGCTGGAGAGAGACCTGAGACAAAGAGATCTGAATTACATGAGAGCCGACCAGGGAAAACTCAAATTATGCAGTCAAGTTTCCCACATTTGGGGAAATCGCAGGGGCAGCACACCCAGAGTGCAATGGGTGAGCCTTGCCCTGGGAGAAGCAACTTCATGATCATAGTATCTCACCTGGCAGGTAAGTAGGAGTTGGGCTAGAGCTGGGGAGGGTCGCTGCTCGGGCACCCCCCTGTCAAGTGAAGGAGATCCAACTGAGGCAGCACAAGGGAACTCTCGAAAGAAGAACAAGGCTAGAGGAAGATCTGAGACAAAGAAATCTGACTTTTACCAGAGCTGACCAGAGGAAAGCACAAACACAGTCCCCCACTACCACAAATAATGCAGTCGAGTTTCCCACATTTGGGGAAATCACAGGGGTCAGCATACCCAGAATGCAATGAATGAACCTAACCCTGGGAGAACAATCTTCATGACCATGGTATCTCCTATGCAAAATAAGTATGATTTGGGATAGGGCTGGGGAGGGCCGTTGCTCAGGCACATCTCTGTCAAGTAAGTTGCATTTGATTTGTTGTTTGGGGGTGCTTCAGTATTAGGCAGCCTTCTGCCCTACCATGTTCATCTGAAAATATGTGTTCTCCCTGCAGTTGTTGTACCCAGATGAGAGTTCCCTTGTGCTGCCTCAGTTGAATCTCCTTTTGGAGAAGACCTCAATAAGATTGTAGCTGATCTGGCTACTGCTAAAACAGCTTGCCTACCTAGTATGACTCCTACCACGCAGAAGGCTAAAAGTACTTTTCTTGGCCCTTTCATCCTCCAGGTAAAGCGTACCCAAGGTCAGGCATACCCAAAGCAAGCTCATGTTTCCAGACCTGCCAAGCCCAGACTGAAGCAATCCTGGGCTGCCCATCAGCCTGCTTCCAAAACGGACAAGCCTGCCGCATGACGGTGCAGGCCTCCCTCTGGGGGATCCCAGGGTGGGGGGCCCGACTTCTAGGTTTGGCAAAGAAAGGTATAATTCTAAGCTAGAGAATTCTGTTTGGAGCTCACCTTGTACTTTGTGAAGAAATAATCAGCATTGTGGCTGAGCAGATACATGTAGTGTGTGGCTGCAAACTGCATGGATCTGCTGCGTTGTAATGCTGATTCTTTTTTTTTGCAAAGTACCAATAGCTTCATATAATGTTCACAATTTTTATGCAGGATCAAATAGCTCAATAGGTAGGATGTTTGATTAGAATTCAACAGGTTGTAGGTTTGAATCCTGGGTATGGTAGTTTGAGATGTGTTATTTAATAAAGTATGTTGTTCTGACTGCCGGCATCCTATCACCTGGGATATCATACTAAATAAATGGAGTTGATCAAATTTTTTTTTTTTTTTTTTAACTAGGGACAATTTCCAGATAATTCTCTTTATAACTGAGATTGCCCCCTGGAACTTCACATCAGTTGACAACTATGCATGAGTGGGCAGTGCTTGCCCTGGATCTGTCCACCCATTTATGTGCCGCCATAAAATAAAGCATGACTAACAGTTATCCTGGGCGTACACTACACAATTATCTGTCAGGCTATCTATCCAGTCTGGATGGATGGAATGAAAATCTGGTAATGTATAGGAGCAAATGTCAATTAACCATTTGCTCCCAAACACTAGAAAAGTGGTCAAAAATGGTCATTACAAATTGGTTAAACCCAAAATTTAACCAATTTGTTTAGGGGACCATTTTTGTCCATTTTTTAGTGTTTGAGAGTAAATCGTTGATGGTCATTTGCTCACATAGATAACCGGATTTCTATTCCAACCAGCCAGTGTTGGAGAGATGGTCTGCCAGATTACATAATGCATACCAGAGCCATAACTAGACTTTTTGGTGCCCTGTGACAGAGAATTATATGCCCTCCCCCCCATTTTTGCAATATGGACAAAAGGCGCATGCCTTGTGGGGAAGGGGCATAACAAGATTGGTCTCAGAGAAAGCACATGAGATATGAAGATATATCTAGTATACTTGACACTCAATGGTTTGTGGTATTGCAGGGGTGCCCTCCTTAAATGCATATACAGTCACACATGGCATGTTTGTGTAAATGGCATATCAGCAGTCAGCACTAACTGGTGACATGCCATTTGTACAAGTAAGCCATGTGTGACTAATATATAAACATACTTTATTAAATAACACCTCAAACTATCATACCCAGGATTCAAACCTATAACCTGTTAAATTCTAATCAAACACCCTACCCATTGAGCTACTTGATCCTGCATCTATTCTAACCTCCAATAACAGATTCAGTTGCATTTTCCAGCGTGTTTTGTTTGCGCCTTTGCAAATGTCTTACATCGACAAACTTATTTAGTACTATTTTGCAAATAGGGTTACATTGTCGCAACATTGTGTTCCCTAATTGCTTGATTTTTTAAATGCAAAAATTGATAAAGACACCTGATAATTGCTCTGTGGAGTCTTCTTTTGTGTCTACTTCTTATCTACATTTAATTCCCTACCTATAATCAAGGCATTTTTAAATGCTGGGTGCTGCCAGGACGTGAGGCCTACCTAGTCTTTAGATCTGAATTTGAATGTACTTGTGAACTAACTTAATTTCCTACTTCTAAATTCATTCCTAAATTCACTACTTACATTAATCCTGTAGTTGGGCATTTTGAGCCTTCAATTGTGGGCATTGTTTTGTGTCCAGACCAGCAGCTGGTGGTGTGCATTTGCTGGAAAGGCATCGAAGACCTCCGATATGCTGCATCTCCTGATGTGTGTCTGCCTCAAGTGGCTGTCAGCATATGCATGCTAGACACCCCATTCCAAGCTGATTGTGACATCACGGAACATGCATCATAGAACAGGCATGCTAGAACATGGGTCTTCAACCTGCGACCCTCCAGCTGCTGTGGAACTACATATCCCAGCATGCCCTGCCTCAGTTTTAGCATACCTTAATAGCAAAACTGTGGCAGGGCATGCTGGGATGTGTAGTTTCACAGCAGCTGGAGGGCCACAGGATGAAGACCCATGTGCTAGAACCAAACCGCAGGTACATTGAATGCTAGCAAGCTGAATGTTTAAATCCTTTTTGTTCCGCAGCATTCCAATGCGGAAGATTCCATGGAACCAGAGATTATTCCATTGAGAAGGACATGCTGCCTGGATGACTGCACTGTGCAAATTAAATCACGGAGCCAGTTGGCTTGTGGGTGGCTCTGGTGACTGGGTGGTTGGGTGGGCGGTGTGTCGGAGGTGGAGCACATGCAAATGAATGTGTATCATCCAGCTAGTGAGAGAGAAAACTCATGCAGGAGTGTGCCTGCTTGTCAGTGAGTTATGCACCTTGCCAGACGTCAAATCTACATGGAGCAACTGGAGGGGACAAGAGCAGGTTTGGAAAATATAGACAGAAGAGCATATATGCTGGCGCATTCTCCATGATTGTGTCAGCTTATGTTTTGGTGCACTGCACTTTCCTCCACTAAGTTTTAGCCATTTTGTTTAAACGCAAGTGTAGTTGCTTCTCGCTCTTTTGGCTGTGATATTGTATTGTGGTTGAAGAGTCTGCTGGAGGGATTGTTTTCTTCATTGGCGAGAGACTGAAGATATTCCAGGATGGAAGGCTTGGGAACACTATCCGTTTTTCAGTTGTGGAAGAGTTGAAAGACCGGATTGGACTACATTCTATAGTAAAGGGTATCTTTGTATTTATTAATCCTCCCTTTATATGTGTCTGTCTTTCAATAAAGCTTTGGGCTTGTGATTCCGTCACCCTCTTACACTCCACACCCATAGCCTTATTAACTATTGTATTGTTTAAATGTATAGTGCAGTTCATGATTTATAGTGTAGGCTGACCTGTACTGTAGTTCTTGAACTGTACTATACCGACAGCATTTGTATTGTGATTTGGCTGTGCTGCAACACAGTACTTATGTGTGTAATGTTTATATATGTTTTTTTGCTTCTTTATGTCAATAAAGACTGCTTTTTCAATCCAATATCTGAAAACAATCAATGTTTATCTTTGATGGCAATAGAAGTGGTATGATATTTGCTGCTTTTGAAAGGCAATATCTGATATGTCCCCTATCTGGGAACCATATATTAAATGGCTTTTCAGAAAAGGGAGATGGGAGAAGAGCTTTCAGTACTTGTAGGACCGATGCACATTTCCTATTCTAGCCTCCAAAAACAGATTCAGTTGCATTTTCCAGCGTGTTTTGGATGCGCCTTTGCAAATGTCTTACATCGACAAACTTATTTAGTACTATTTTGCAAATAGGGTTACATTGTTGCAACATTGTGTTCCCTAATTGCTTGATTTTTTAAATGCAACAATTGATAAAAACACCTGATAACTGCTCTGCGGAGTCTTATTTTGTGTCTACTTCTTATCTACATTTAATTCCGTACCTCTAATCAAGGCATTTTTAAATGCTGGCGGCTGCCAGGACGTGAGGCCTACCTAGACTTTAGATCTGAATTTGAATGTACTTGTGAACTAACTTAATTTCCTACTTCTAAATTCATTCCTAAATTCACTACTTACATGAATCCTGTAGTTGGGCATTTTGGGACTTCGATTGTGGGCATTGTTTTGTGTCCAGACCAGCAGCAGGTGGTGTGCATTTGCTGGAAAGGCATCGAAGACCTCCGATATGCTGCATCTCCTGATGTGTGTCTCCCTCAAGTGGCTGTCAGCAAATGCCAGCTAGACACCCCATTCCAAGCTGATTGTGACATCACGGAACATGCATCATAGAACAGGCATGCTAAAACATGGGTCTTCAACCTGCGACCCTCCAGCTGCTGTAGAATTACACATCCCAGCATGCCCTGCCTCAGTTTTAGCATACCTTATAGCAAAACTGTGGCAGGGCGTGCTGGGATGTGTAGTTTCACAGCAGCTGGAGGGCCACAGGATGAAGACCCATGTGCTAGAGCCAAGCCGCAGGTACATTGAATGCTAGCAAGCTGAATATTTAAATCCTTTTTGTTCCGCAGCATTCCAATGCGGAAGATTCCATGGAACCAGAGATCCTTCCATTGAGAAGGACATGCTGCCTGGATGACTACACTGTGCAAATTAAATCACGGAGCCAGTTGGTTTGTGGGTGGCTCTGGTGACTGGGTGGTTGGGTGGGTGGTGTGTCGGAGGTGGAGCACATGCAAATGATTGTGTATCATCCAGCTAGTGAGAGAGAAAACTCATGCAGGAGTGTGCCTGCTTGTCAGTGGGTTATGCACCTTGCCAGACGTTAAATCTACATAGAGCAGCTGGAGGGGACAAGAGCATGTTTGCAAAATATAGATAGAAGAGCATATATGCTGGCGCATTCTCCTTGATTGTGTCAGCTTATGTTTTGGTGCACTGCACTTTCCTCCACTAAGTTTTAGCCATTTTTGTTAAGCTCAAGTGTAGTTGCTTCTCGGCCTTTTGGCTGTGATCTTGTATTGTGGTTGAAGGGTCTGCTGGAGGGAGGGATTGCTTTCTTCATTGGCGAAAGACCAAAGATATTCCAGGATGGAAGGCTTGGGAACACTATCCGTTTTTCAATTGTGAAAGAGTTGAAAGACCGGATTGGACTACATTCTATAGTAAAGGATGTCTTTCTATTTATTAATCCTCCCTTTATATGTGTCAGTCTTTCAATAAAGCTTCGGGCTTGTGATTCCCTCACCCTCTTACACTCCACACCCATAGCCTTATTAACTGTTGTATTATTGTACAGTTTAAATGTATAGTGCAGTTCATGATTTATAGTGTAGGCTGGCCTGTGCTGTAGTTCTTGAACTGTACTATACCATCAGCATTTCTATTGTGTTTTGGCTGTGCCGCAACGCGGTACTTATGTGTGTAATGTTTATGTATGTTTTTTTGCTTCTTTATGTGCATCGGTCCTACAAGTACTGAAAGCTCTTCTCCCATCTCCCTTTTCTGAAAAGCCATTTAATATATGGTTCCCAGATAGGGGACATATCAGATATTGGATTTCAAAAGCATCAAATATCATACCACTTTTATTGCCATCAAAGATAAACATTGATTGTTTTCAGATATTGGCTTGAAAAAGCAGTCTTTATTGACATAAAAAAAAACATACATAAACATTGCACACATAAATACAGTGTTGCAGCACAGCCAAAACACAATACAAATGCTGACGGTATAGTACAGTTCAAGAACTACAGCACAGGCCAGTCTACACTATAAATCATGAACTGCACTATACATTTAAACTATACAATAATACAACAGTTAATAAGGCTATGGGTGTGGAGTGTAAGAGGGTGAGGGATTCACAAAACCGAAGCTTTATTGTAACACAGACACATATAAGGGGAGGGTCAATAAATAGAAAGATATCCTTTACTATAGAATGTAGTCCAATCCGACCTCTGTGCTCTTCCACAACTGAAAAACAGATAGTGTTCCCAAGCCTTCCATCCTGGAATATCTTTGGTTTTTCGCCAATGAAGAAAACAATCCCTCCCTCCAGCAGACCCTTCAACCACGATACAAGATCACAGCCAAAAGGCCGAGAAGCAACTACACTTGAGCTTAACAAAAATGGCTAAAACTTAGTGGAGGAAAGTGCAGTGCACCAAAACATAAGCTGACACAATCATGGAGAATGCGCCAGCATATATGCTCTTCTATCTATATTTTGCAAACCTGCTCTTGTCCCCTCCAGCTGCTCTATGTAGATTTAACGTCTGGCAAGGTGCATAACCCACTGACAAGCAGGCACACTCCTGCATGAGTTTTCTCTCTCACTAGCTGGATGATACACAATCATTTGCATGCGCTCCACTTCCGACACACCACCCACCCAACCACCCAGTCACCAGAGCCACCCACAAGCCAACTGGCTCCGTGATTTAATTTGCACAGTGTAGTCATCCAGGCAGCATGTCCTTCTCAATGGAAGGATCTCTGGTTCCATGGAATCTTCCGCATTGGAATGCTGCGGAACAAAAAGGATTTAAATATTCAGCTTGCTAGCATTCAATGTACCTGCGCTTGGCTCTAGCACATGGGTCTTCATCCTGTGGCCCTCCAGCTGCTGTGAAACTACACATCCCAGCATGCCCTGCCACAGTTTTGCTATTAAGGTATGCTAAAACTGAGGCAGGGCATGCTGGGATGTGTAGTTCCACAGCAGCTGGAGGGTCGCAGGTTGAAGACCCATGTTTTAGCATGCCTGTTCTATGATGCATGTTCCATGATGTCACAATCAGCTTGGAATGGGGTGTCTAGCAGGCATTTGCTGACAGCCACTTGAGGGAGACACACATCAGGAGATGCAGCATATCGGAGGTCTTCGATGCCTTTCCAGCAAATGCACACCACCTGCTGCTGGTCTGGACACAAAACAATGCCCACAATCGAAGTCCCAAAATGCCCAACTACAGGATTCATGTAAGTAGTGAATTTAGGAATGAATTTAGAAGTAGGAAATTAAGTTAGTTCACAAGTACATTCAAATTCAGATCTAAAGACTAAACACAAAACACAAAATAAGACTCCACAGAGCAATTATCAGGTGTCTTTATCAATTGTTGCATTTAAAAAATCAAGCAATTAGGGAACACAATGTTGCGACAATGTAACCCTATTTGCAAAATAGTACTAAATAAGTTTGTCGATGTAAGACATTTGCAAAGGCGCAAACAAAACACGCTGGAAAATGCAACTGAATCTGTTTTTGGAGGTTAGAAAAGATGCAGGATCAAGTAGCTCCATGGGTAGGGTGTTTGATTAGAATTCAACAGGTTATAGGTTTGAATCCTGGGTATGATAGTTTGAGATGTTATTTAATAAAGCATGTTTATATATTAGTCACACATTGCTTACTTGTACAAATGGCATGTCACCAGTTAGTGCTGACTGCTGATATGCCATTTGCACTAAAACAAATTAAAATGGTAAAAGTTATTGTACTTTAAGTAAAAATAAAAGCTAAAATATCAATCCCAGTTTTGGATTACTTTAATGAACAAAAAAAAAATGCATATAGCAAAGGATAGTTTCAATCTGCCTACCTCTGGGTTATGGACCCAGCATGCTTCCATTACAGTACTCTGCTGCACATGTAAGTGCAAGAGATCCTGAAGCACTCACTCATCATGGGAAAGTACCAATGTGTTTCTTCATTGGTTGATGGAAGAAACATCTTACAAAAACTCTCCACATTATTGACTTTTTAAAATGTTTCTAGGAATCGTTCTAGATGAATGCTTATTAGCCTTTGTCAGTATGGACTTTTACAAAGTGTTGCTGTGGCGCAATCAGTTACTGTGTAAGGCTATTAACCAAAAGGTTGGTGGTTCAATCCCACCCAGGGACGTAATTGACCTTGTTATCAGATTTTGGTGATCTTTATGTAGACAAGTCAAAATTTCAAACCCCCTCTTATGGTGTAGGGTACCTGGCCTTCTCTGATGTAATCAGAGTTAGATTTGATTCAGTGATTTTATAAAAACAGCTAGGAAGCACAATTTAGCAGTGGGTTGCAGAGAAAAAGAAATATGCTGGCAAAAAAATCCAATTGAGTGATTAAACAGCTCTTCATTTTCTGGCTTTATTTTTATGCTAACAAATTTGTTCTCTGAAAAGTGTCCACAAAGCCAAGTTTCTGATTAACACCTTTGTAGGGATGGTTTTTAACCTATTACTAAATTAAACTTGCTTCATTGGAAAGGCAGCAAGATGCATCCTCATTTCAATATCTACTGAAATAATACAGGTTGACACCAGGAAACATTAACGCCACTGCATCCTTTGTGCTTTCTCATGTGGAAGTCTGTTTAATGTGAAAACAAGGTGATATCTAATTAGCACACAGGTAAGGAATTAAGAAAATCTTTATTTAAGGGTGAAGATGTTTCTCACAAAATCGTTGCCCCAATGCATCATTGAAATTCAAGCTGGAAAGATGATTTTAATATATCACTTGTACATTTTGTATTGCTCTTCTGGTGACAATGTAGTTTGTTTTTGTCAATTACCATTTTAATAATCGGGTAAAGAAAATTAAGTGGATTTTTGAAAGAAAACAATACTGTCAATATACTATTAAAACAAATGAAAATGGTAAAAGTTATTGTACTTTAAGTAAAAATAAAAAAGCAAAAATATCAATCCCAGTTTTGGATTACTTTAATTAACAAAAAAAAAACGCATATAGCAGAGGATAGTTTCAATCTGCCTACCTCTGTGCTATGGACCCAGCATGCTTCCATTACAGTACTCTGCTGCACATGTAACTGCAAGAGATCCTGAAGCACTCACTCATCATGGGAAAGTACCAATGTGTTTCTTCATTGGTTGATGGAAGAAACATCTTACAAAAACTCTCCAGATTATTGACTATTTAAAGTTTTTCAAGGAAACGTTCTAGATGAATGCTTATTAGCCTTTGTCAGTATATACTTTTGCAAAGTGTCGCTGTGGCGCAATCAGTTAGTGTGTACGGCTATTAACCAAAAGGTTGGTGGTTCAATCCCACCCAGGGATGTAATTGACCTTGTTATCAGATTTTGGTGATCTTTAAGTAGACAAGTCAAAATTTCAAAAACCCCTGTTATGGTGTAGGGTACCTGGCCTTCTCTGATGTAATCAGAGTTAGATTTGATTCAGTGATTTTATAAAAACAGCTAGGAAGCACAATTTAGCAGTGGTTTGCAGAGAAAAAGAAATATGCTGGCAAAAAAATCCAATTGAGTGATTAAACAGCTCTTCATTTTCTGGCTTTATTTTTATGCTAACAAATTTGTTCTCTGAAAAGTGTCCACAAAGCCAAGTATCTGATTAACATCTTTGTAGGGATGGTTTTTCACCTATTACTAAATTAAACTTGCTTCATTGGAAAGGCAGCAAGATGCATCCTCATTTCAATATATCCTGAAATAATACAGGTTGACACCAGGAAACATTAACGCCACTGCATCCTTGCTGCTTTCTCATGTGGAAGTCTGTTTAATGTGAAAACAAGGTGATATCTAATTAGCACACAGGTAAGGAATTAAGAAAATCTTTATTTAAGGGTGAAGATGTTTCTCACAAAATCGTTGCCCCAATGCATCATTGAAATTCAAGCTGGAAAGATGATTTTAATATATCACTTGTACATTTTGTATTGCTCTTCTGGTGACAATGTAGTTTGTTTTTGTCAATTACCATTTTAATAATAGGGTAAAGAAAATTAAGTGGATTTTTGAAAGAAAACAATACTGTCAATATACTATTAAAACAAATTAAAATGGTAAAAGTTATTGTACTTTAAGTAAAAATAAAAGAGCAAAAATATCAATCCCAGTTTTGGATTACTTTAATTAACAAAAAAAAATGCATATAGCAGAGGATAGTTTCAATCTGCCTACCTCTGGGTTAAGGGGCCCAGCATGCTTCCATTGCAGTACTCTGCTGCACATGTAAGTGCAAGAGATCCTGAAGCACTCACTCATCATGGGAAAGTACCAATGCGTTTCTTCATTGGTTGATGGAAGAAACATCTTACAAAAACTCTCCAGATTATTGACTTTTTAAAGTTTTCTAGGAAACGTTCTAGATGAATGCTTATTAGCCTTTGTCAGTATGTACTTTTGCAAAGTGTCTCGGTGGTGCAATCGGTTAGTGTGTTTGGTTATTAACCAAAGGGTTGGTGGTTCAATCCCACCCAGGGATGTTATTGACCATGTCATCAGATTTTGGTGATCTTTAAGTAGACAAGTCAAAATTTCAAACCCCCTCTTATGGTGTAGGGTACCTGGCCTACTCTGATGTAATCAGAGTTAGATTTGATTAAGTGATTTTATAAAAGAACAGCTAGGAAGCACAACTTAGCAGTGGGTTGCAGAGAAAAAGAAATACGCTTGCAGAAAAATCCAATTGAGTGATTAAACAGCTCTTCATTTTCTGGCTTTATTTTTATGCTAACTAATTTGTTCTCTGAAAAGTGTCCACAAAGCCAAGTATCTGATTAACACCTTTGTAGGGATGGTTTTTCACCTATTACTAAATTAAACTTGCTTCATTGGAAAGGCAGCAAGTGATGTCATCCAAGCAGTGGGTCAAAGTTGGCTTCAACCCTCGTCTGCTTATGAAAAGAGAAAAGGGATATGCAGGGCATGGCGGCCTTTTGCGACGCTTGGATGACCCCTAGTTCGCATTAAACACCCCCACCCTCCTTCGGTGTGGGGCTCATGTTGGCCATGCCCCAGCCCCTGAAGCATTCAAGCTGATTTCTTGCAGCAGCTGGGTACTGTAACAGCTCCAGAGCTGCTCTGTAAGGCAAGTAAAAGGGTGTGGGCCCTGCAGCACTACCTGTAGTTTGCATTGTGCATTGGAAGGCACAAAGTAAGCAGACGGGAGGAGAAGTCAGGATAGTGCACAAGGTTATAGAAGGGAGGGGCTCAAGAAAAGAGAAGTGGAAACAGACAGCATACTAGGCTGGAGAGAGACCTGAGACAAAGAGATCTGAATTATACGAGAGCCGTCCAGGGGAAACACAAATTATGCAGTCAAGTTTCCCACATTTGGGGAAATCGCAAGGGGCAGCACACCCAGAGTGCAATGGGTGAGCCTTGCCCTGGGAGAAGCACCTTCATGATCATAGTATCTCACCTGGCAGGTTAGTAGGAGTTGGGCTAGAGCTGGGGAGGGTCGCTGCTCGGGCACTACCTTTCAAGTGAAGGAGATCCAACTGAGGCAGCACAAGGGAACTCTCAAAAGAAGAACAAGGCTAGAGGAAGATCTGAGACAAAGAAATCTGACTTTACCAGAGCTGACCAGAGGAAAGCACAAACACAGTCCACCACTACCACAAATAATGCAGTCGAGTTTCCCACATTTGGGGAAATCACAGGGGTCAGCATACCCAGAATGCAATGAATGAACCTCACCCTGGGAAAACAATCTTCATGACAATAGTATCTCCTATGCAAAATAAGTATGATTTGGGATAGGGCAGGGGAGGGCCGCTGCTCAGGCACATCTCTGTCAAGTAAAGGAGATTCAACTGAGGCAGCACAAGGGAACTCTCATCTGGGGACAACAACTGCAGGGAGAACACATATTTTCAGATGAACATGGGGTGGCAGAAGGCTGCCTAATACTGAAGCACCCCCAAACAACAAACCAAATGCAACAACTAGTGCAAGCATTCCTGGGGGATGGCCTGCAGCAGATGGATTTGAATATGGTGATGTCATCCAAGCAGTGGGTCAAAGTTGGCTTCAACCCTCGTCTGCATATGAAAAGAGAAAAGGAGTGTGCAGGGCATGGAGGCCTTTTGTGGTGCTTGGATGACCCCTAGTTCGCATTAAGCACCCCCACCCTCCTTCGGTGTGGGGCTCATGTTGGCCATTCACCAGCCCCTGAAGCATTCAAGCTGATTTCTTGCAGCAGCTGGGCACTGTAACAGCTCCAGAGCTGCTCTGTAAAGCAAGTAAAAGGGTGTGGGCCCTGCAGCACTACCCGCAGTTTGCATTGTGCATTGGGAGGCACAAAGTAAGCAGACGGGAGGAGAAGTCAGGATAGTGCACAAGGGTATAGAAGGGAGGGGCTCAAGAAAAAAGAAGTGGAACCAGACAGCAAACTAGGCTGGAGAGAGACCTGAGACAAAGAGATCTGAATTACATGAGAGCCGACCAGGGAAAACTCAAATTATGCAGTCAAGTTTCCCACATTTGGGGAAATCGCAGGGGCAGCACACCCAGAGTGCAATGGGTGAGCCTTGCCCTGGGAGAAGCAACTTCATGATCATAGTATCTCACCTGGCAGGTAAGTAGGAGTTGGGCTAGAGCTGGGGAGGGTCGCTGCTCGGGCACCCCCCTGTCAAGTGAAGGAGATCCAACTGAGGCAGCACAAGGGAACTCTCGAAAGAAGAACAAGGCTAGAGGAAGATCTGAGACAAAGAAATCTGAATTTTACCAGAGCTGACCAGAGGAAAGCACAAACACAGTCCCCCACTACCACAAATAATGCAGTCGAGTTTCCCACATTTGGGGAAATCACAGGGGTCAGCATACCCAGAATGCAATGAATGAACCTAACCCTGGGAGAACAATCTTCATGACCATGGTATCTCCTATGCAAAATAAGTATGATTTGGGATAGGGCTGGGGAGGGCCGTTGCTCAGGCACATCTCTGTCAAGTAAGTTGCATTTGATTTGTTGTTTGGGGGTGCTTCAGTATTAGGCAGCCTTCTGCCCTACCATGTTCATCTGAAAATATGTGTTCTCCCTGCAGTTGTTGTCCCCAGATGAGAGTTCCCTTGTGCTGCCTCAGTTGAATCTCCTTTTGGAGAAGACCTCAATAAGATTGTAGCTGATCTGGCTACTGCTAAAACAGCTTGCCTACCTAGTATGACTCCTACCACGCAGAAGGCTAAAAGTACTTTTCTTGGCCCTTTCATCCTCCAGGTAAAGCGTACCCAAGGTCAGGCATACCCAAAGCAAGCTCATGTTTCCAGACCTGCCAAGCCCAGACTGAAGCAATCCTGGGCTGCCCATCAGCCTGCTTCCAAAACGGACAAGCCTGCCGCATGACGGTGCAGGCCTCCCTCTGGGGGATCCCAGGGTGGGGGGCCCGACTTCTAGGTTTGGCAAAGAAAGGTATAATTCTAAGCTAGAGAATTCTGTTTGGAGCTCACCTTGTACTTTGTGAAGAAATAATCAGCATTGTGGCTGAGCAGATACATGTAGTGTGTGGCTGCAAACTGCATGGATCTGCTGCGTTGTAATGCTGATTCTTTTTTTTTGCAAAGTACCAATAGCTTCATATAATGTTCACAATTTTTATGCAGGATCAAATAGCTCAATAGGTAGGGTGTTTGATTAGAATTCAACAGGTTATAGGTTTGAATCCTGGGTATGGTAGTTTGAGATGTGTTATAAAGTATGTTGTTCTGACTGCCGGCATCCTATCACCTGGGATATCATACTAAATAAATGGAGTTGATCAATTTTTTTTTTTTTAACTAGGGACAATTTCCAGATACTTCTCTTTATAACTGAGATTGCCCCCTGGAACTTCACATCAGTTGACAACTATGCATGAGTGGGCAGTGCTTGCCCTGGATCTGTCCACCCATTTATGTGCCGCCATAAAATAAAGCATGACTAACAGTTATCCTGGGCGTACACTACACAATTATCTGTCAGGCTATCTATCCAGTCTGGATGGATGGAATGAAAATCTGGTAATGTATAGGAGCAAATGTCAATTAACCATTTGCTCCCAAACACTAGAAAAGTGGTCAAAAATGGTCATTACACAAATTGGTTAAACCCAAAATTTAACCAATTTGTTTAGGGGACCATTTTTGTCCATTTTTTAGTGTTTGAGAGTAAATCGTTGATGGTCATTTGCTCACATAGATAACCGGATTTCTATTCCAACCAGCCAGTGTTGGAGAGATGGTCTGCCAGATTACATAATGCATACCAGAGCCATAACTAGACTTTTTGGTGCCCTGTGACAGAGAATTATATGCCCTCCCCCCCATTTTTGCAATATGGACAAAAGGCGCATGCCTTGTGGGGAAGGGGCATAACAAGATTGGTCTCAGAGAAAGCACATGAGATATGAAGATATATCTAGTATACTTGACAATCAATGGTTTGTGGTTTTGCAGGGGTGCCCTCCTTAAATGCATATACAGTCACACATGGCATGTTTGTGTAAATGGCATATCAGCAGTCAGCACTAACTGGTGACATGCCATTTGTACAAGTAAGCCATGTGTGACTAATATATAAACATACTTTATTAAATAACACCTCAAACTATCATACCCAGGATTCAAACCTATAACCTGTTAAATTCTAATCAAACACCCTACCCATTGAGCTACTTGATCCTGCATCTATTCTAACCTCCAAAAACAGATTCAGTTGCATTTTCCAGCGTGTTTTGTTTGCGCCTTTGCAAATGTCTTACATCGACAAACTTATTTAGTACTATTTTGCAAATAGGGTTACATTGTCGCAACATTGTGTTCCCTAATTGCTTGATTTTTTAAATGCAAAAATTGATAAAGACACCTGATAATTGCTCTGTGGAGTCTTCTTTTGTGTCTACTTCTTATCTACATTTAATTCCCTACCTATAATCAAGGCATTTTTAAATGCTGGGTGCTGCCAGGACGTGAGGCCTACCTAGTCTTTAGATCTGAATTTGAATGTACTTGTGAACTAACTTAATTTCCTACTTCTAAATTCATTCCTAAATTCACTACTTACATTAATCCTGTAGTTGGGCATTTTGAGCCTTCAATTGTGGGCATTGTTTTGTGTCCAGACCAGCAGCTGGTGGTGTGCATTTGCTGGAAAGGCATCGAAGACCTCCGATATGCTGCATCTCCTGATGTGTGTCTGCCTCAAGTGGCTGTCAGCAAATGCATGCTAGACACCCCATTCCAAGCTGATTGTGACATCACGGAACATGCATCATAGAACAGGCATGCTAGAACATGGGTCTTCAACCTGCGACCCTCCAGCTGCTGTGGAACTACATATCCTAGCATGCCCTGCCTCAGTTTTAGCATACCTTAAAAGCAAAACTGTAGCAGGGCATGCTGGGATGTGTAGTTTCACAGCAGCTGGAGGGCAACAGGATGAAGACCCATGTGCTAGAACCAAACCGCAGGTACATTGAATGCTAGCAAGCTGAATGTTTAAATCCTTTTTGTTCCGCAGCATTCCAATGCGGAAGATTCCATGGAACCAGAGATTATTCCATTGAGAAGGACATGCTGCCTGGATGACTGCACTGTGCAAATTAAATCACGGAGCCAGTTGGCTTGTGGGTGGCTCTGGTGACTGGGTGGTTGGGTGGGCGGTGTGTCGGAGGTGGAGCACATGCAAATGAATGTGTATCATCCAGCTAGTGAGAGAGAAAACTCATGCAGGAGTGTGCCTGCTTGTCAGTGAGTTATGCACCTTGCCAGACGTCAAATCTACATGGAGCAACTGGAGGGGACAAGAGCAGGTTTGGAAAATATAGACAGAAGAGCATATATGCTGGCGCATTCTCCATGATTGTGTCAGCTTATGTTTTGGTGCACTGCACTTTCACTAAGTTTTAGCCATTTTGTTTAAACGCAAGTGTAGTTGCTTCTCGCTCTTTTGGCTGTGATATTGTATTGTGGTTGAAGAGTCTGCTGGAGGGATTGTTTTCTTCATTGGCGAGAGACTGAAGATATTCCAGGATGGAAGGCTTGGGAACACTATCCGTTTTTCAGTTGTGGAAGAGTTGAAAGACCGGATTGGACTACATTCTATAGTAAAGGGTATCTTTGTATTTATTAATCCTCCCTTTATATGTGTCTGTCTTTCAATAAAGCTTTGGGCTTGTGATTCCGTCACCCTCTTACACTCCACACCCATAGCCTTATTAACTATTGTATTGTTTAAATGTATAGTGCAGTTCATGATTTATAGTGTAGGCTGACCTGTGCTGTAGTTCTTGAACTGTACTATACCGACAGCATTTGTATTGTGTTTTGGCTGTGCTGCAACACAGTACTTATGTGTGTAATGTTTATGTATGTTTTTTTGCTTCTTTATGTCAATAAAGACTGCTTTTTCAATCCAATATCTGAAAACAATCAATGTTTATCTTTGATGGCAATAGAAGTGGTATGATATTTGCTGCTTTTGAAAGGCAATATCTGATATGTCCCCTATCTGGGAACCATATATTAAATGGCTTTTCAGAAAAGGGAGATGGGAGAAGAGCTTTCAGTACTTGTAGGACCGATGCACATTTCCTATTCTAGCCTCCAAAAACAGATTCAGTAGCATTTTCCAGCGTGTTTTGGATGCGCCTTTGCAAATGTCTTACATCGACAAACTTATTTAGTACTATTTTGCAAATAGGGTTACATTGTTGCAACATTGTGTTCCCTAATTGCTTGATTTTTTAAATGCAACAATTGATAAAAACACCTGATAACTGCTCTGCGGAGTCTTATTTTGTGTCTACTTCTTATCTACATTTAATTCCGTACCTCTAATCAAGGCATTTTTAAATGCTGGCGGCTGCCAGGACGTGAGGCCTACCTAGACTTTAGATCTGAATTTGAATGTACTTGTGAACTAACTTAATTTCCTACTTCTAAATTCATTCCTAAATTCACTACTTACATGAATCCTGTAGTTGGGCATTTTGGGACTTCGATTGTGGGCATTGTTTTGTGTCCAGACCAGCAGCAGGTGGTGTGCATTTGCTGGAAAGGCATCGAAGACCTCCGATATGCTGTATCTCCTGATGTGTGTCTCCCTTAAGTGGCTGTCAGCAAATGCCTGCTAGACACCCCATTCCAAGCTGATTGTGACATCACGGAACATGCATCATAGAACAGGCATGCTAAAACATGGGTCTTCAACCTGCGACCCTCCAGCTGCTGTGGAACTACACATCCCAGCATGCCCTGCCTCAGTTTTAGCATACCTTATAGCAAAACTGTGGCAGGGCATGCTGGGATGTGTAGTTTCACAGCAGCTGGAGGGCCACAGGATGAAGACCCATGTGCTAGAGCCAAGCCGCAGGTACATTGAATGCTAGCAAGCTGAATATTTAAATCCTTTTTGTTCCGCAGCATTCCAATGCGGAAGATTCCATGGAACCAGAGATCCTTCCATTGAGAAGGACATGCTGCCTGGATGACTACACTGTGCAAATTAAATCACGGAGCCAGTTGGTTTGTGGGTGGCTCTGGTGACTGGGTGGTTGGGTGGGTGGTGTGTCGGAGGTGGAGCACATGCAAATGATTGTGTATCATCCAGCTAGTGAGAGTGAAAACTCATGCAGGAGTGTGCCTGCTTGTCAGTGGGTTATGCTCCTTGCCAGACGTTAAATCTACATAGAGCAGCTGGAGGGGACAAGAGCATGTTTGCAAAATATAGATAGAAGAGCATATATGCTGGCGCTTTCTCCATGATTGTGTCAGCTTATGTTTTGGTGCACTGCACTTTCCTCCACTAAGTTTTAGCCATTTTTGTTAAGCTCAAGTGTAGTTGCTTCTCGGCCTTTTGGCTGTGATCTTGTATTGTGGTTGAAGGGTCTGCTGGAGGGAGGGATTGCTTTCTTCATTGGCGAAAGACCAAAGATATTCCAGGATGGAAGGCTTGGGAACACTATCCGTTTTTCAATTGTGGAAGAGTTGAAAGACCGGATTGGACTACATTCTATAGTAAAGGATGTCTTTCTATTTATTAATCCTCCCCTTATATGTGTCAGTCTTTCAATAAAGCTTCGGGCTTGTGATTCCCTCACCCTCTTACACTCCACACCCATAGCCTTATTAACTGTTGTATTATTGTACAGTTTAAATGTATAGTGCAGTTCATGATTTATAGTGTAGGCTGGCCTGTGCTGTAGTTCTTGAACTGTACTATACCATCAGCATTTCTATTGTGTTTTGGCTGTGCCGCAACGCGGTACTTATGTGTGTAATGTTTATGTATGTTTTTTTGCTTCTTTATGTGCATCGGTCCTACAAGTACTGAAAGCTCTTCTCCCATCTCCCTTTTCTGAAAAGCCATTTAATATATGGTTCCCAGATAGGGGACATATCAGATATTGGATTTCAAAAGCATCAAATATCATACCACTTTTATTGCCATCAAAGATAAACATTGATTGTTTTCAGATATTGGCTTGAAAAAGCAGTCTTTATTGACATAAAAAAAAACATACATAAACATTGCACACATAAATACAGTGTTGCAGCACAGCCAAAACACAATACAAATGCTGACGGTATAGTACAGTTCAAGAACTACAGCACAGGCCAGTCTACACTATAAATCATGAACTGCACTATACATTTAAACTATACAATAATACAACAGTTAATAAGGCTATGGGTGTGGAGTGTAAGAGGGTGAGGGATTCACAAAACCGAAGCTTTATTGTAACACAGACACATATAAGGGGAGGGTCAATAAATAGAAAGATATCCTTTACTATAGAATGTAGTCCAATCCGACCTCTGTGCTCTTCCACAACTGAAAAACAGATAGTGTTCCCAAGCCTTCCATCCTGGAATATCTTTGGTCTTTCGCCAATGAAGAAAACAATCCCTCCCTCCAGCAGACCCTTCAACCACGATACAAGATCACAGCCAAAAGGCCGAGAAGCAACTACACTTGAGCTTAACAAAAATGGCTAAAACTTAGTGGAGGAAAGTGCAGTGCACCAAAACATAAGCTGACACAATCATGGAGAATGCGCCAGCATATATGCTCTTCTATCTATATTTTGCAAACCTGCTCTTGTCCCCTCCAGCTGCTCTATGTAGATTTAACGTCTGGCAAGGTGCATAACCCACTGACAAGCAGGCACACTCCTGCATGAGTTTTCTCTCTCACTAGCTGGATGATACACAATCATTTGCATGCGCTCCACTTCCGACACACCACCCACCCAACCACCCAGTCACCAGAGCCACCCACAAGCCAACTGGCTCCGTGATTTAATTTGCACAGTGTAGTCATCCAGGCAGCATGTCCTTCTCAATGGAAGGATCTCTGGTTCCATGGAATCTTCCGCATTGGAATGCTGCGGAACAAAAAGGATTTAAATATTCAGCTTGCTAGCATTCAATGTACCTGCGGCTTGGCTCTAGCACATGGGTCTTCATCCTGTGGCCCTCCAGCTGCTGTGAAACTACACATCCCAGCATGCCCTGCCACAGTTTTGCTATTAAGGTATGCTAAAACTGAGGCAGGGCATGCTGGGATGTGTAGTTCCACAGCAGCTGGAGGGTCGCAGGTTGAAGACCCATGTTTTAGCATGCCTGTTCTATGATGCATGTTCCATGATGTCACAATCAGCTTGGAATGGGGTGTCTAGCAGGCATTTGCTGACAGCCACTTGAGGGAGACACACATCAGGAGATGCAGCATATCGGAGGTCTTCGATGCCTTTCCAGCAAATGCACACCACCTGCTGCTGGTCTGGACACAAAACAATGCCCACAATCGAAGTCCCAAAATGCCCAACTACAGGATTCATGTAAGTAGTGAATTTAGGAATGAATTTAGAAGTAGGAAATTAAGTTAGTTCACAAGTACATTCAAATTCAGATCTAAAGACTAAACACAAAACACAAAATAAGACTCCACAGAGCAATTATCAGGTGTCTGCATTGTTGCATTTAAAAAATCAAGCAATTAGGGAACACAATGTTGCGACAATGTAACCCTATTTGCAAAATAGTACTAAATAAGTTTGTCGATGTAAGACATTTGCAAAGGCGCAAACAAAACACGCTGGAAAATGCAACTGAATCTGTTTTTGGAGGTTAGAAAAGATGCAGGATCAAGTAGCTCCATGGGTAGGGTGTTTGATTAGAATTCAACAGGTTATAGGTTTGAATCCTGGGTATGATAGTTTGAGGTGTTATTTAATAAAGTATGTTTATATATTAGTCACACATGGCTTACTTGTACAAATGGCATGTCACCAGTTAGTGCTGACTGCTGATATGCCATTTGCACTAAAACAAATTAAAATGGTAAAAGTTATTGTACTTTAAGTAAAAATAAAAGCTAAAATATCAACCCCAGTTTTGGATTACTTTAATGAACAAAAAAAAAATGCATATAGCAAAGGATAGTTTCAATCTGCCTACCTCTGGGTTATGGGCCCAGCATGCTTCCATTGCAGTACTCTGCTGCACATGTAAGTGCAAGAGATCCTGAAGCACTCACTCATCATGCGAAAGTACCAATGTGTTTCTTCATTGGTTGCTGGAAGAAACATCTTACAAAAACTCTCCAGATTATTGACTTTTTAAAGTTTTTCTAGGAAACGTTCTAGATGAATGCTTATTAATCTTTGTCAGTATGTACTTTTCGCAAAGTGTCTCTGTGGCGCAATCGGATAGTGTGTTCAGCTATTAATCAAAAGGTTGGTGGTTCAATCCCACCCAGGGACGTAATTGACCTTGTAATCAGATTTTGGTGATATTTAAGTAGACAAGTCAAAATTGCAAACCCCCTCTTATGGTGTAGGGTACCTGGCCTTCTCTGATGTAATCAGATTTGATTAAGTGATTTTATAAAAAAACAGCTAGGAAGCACAATTTAGCAGTGGGTTGCAGAGAAAAAGAAAAATGCTGGCAGAAAAATCCAATTGAGTGATTAAACAGCTCTTCATTTTCTGGCTTTATTTTTATGATAACAAATTTGTTCTCTGAAAAGTGTCCACAAAGCCAAGTATCTGATTAACATCTTTGTAGGGATGTTTTTTCACCTATTACTAAATTAAACTTGCTTCATTGGAAAGGCAGCAAGATGCATCCTCATTTCAATATCTACGGAAATAATACAGGTTGACACCAGGAAACATTAACGCCACTGCATCTTTGCTGTTTTCTCATGTGGAAGTCTGTTTAATGTGAAAACAAGGTGATATCTAATTAGCACACAGGTAAGGAATTAAGAAAATCTTTATTTAAGGGTGAAGATGTTTCTCACAAAATCGTTGCCCCAATGCATCATTGAAATTCAAGCTGGAAAGATGATTTTAATATATCACTTGTACATTTTGTATTGCTCTTCTGGTGACAATGTAGTTTGTTTTTGTCAATTACCATTTTAATAATAGGGTAAAGAAAATTAAGTGGATTTTTGAAAGAAAACAATACTGTCAATATACTATTAAAACAAATTAAAATGGTAAAAGTTATTGTACTTTAAGTAAAAATAAAAGCTAAAATATCAATCCCAGTTTTGGATTACTTTAATGAACAAAAAAAAAATGCATATAGCAAAGGATAGTTTCAATCTGCCTACCTCTGGGTTATGGACCCAGCATGCTTCCATTGCAGTACTCTGCTGCACATGTAAGTGCAAGAGATCCTGAAGCACTCACTCATCATGCAAAAGTACCAATGTGTTTCTTCATTGGTTGCTGGAAGAAACATCTTACAAAAACTCTCCAGATTATTGACTTTTTAAAGTTTTTCTAGGAAACGTTCTAGATGAATGCTTATTAGTCTTTGTCAGTATGGACTTTTTGCAAAGTGTCTCTGTGGCGCAATCGGTTAGTGTGTTCAGCTATTAATCAAAACGTTGGTGGTTCAATCCCACCCAGGGACGTAATTGACCTTGTGATCAGATTTTGGTGATATTTAAGTAGACAAGTCAAAATTGCAAACCCCCTCTTATGGTGTAGGGTACCTGGCCTTCTCTGATGTAATCAGAGTTAGATTTGATTAAGTGATTTTATAAAAAATCAGCTAGGAAGCACAATTTAGCAGTGGGTTGCAGAGAAAAAGAAAAATGCTGGCAGAAAAATCCAATTGAGTGATTAAACAGCTCTTCATTTTCTGGCTTTATTTTTATGATAACAAATTTGTACTCTGAAAAGTGTCCACAAAGCCAAGTATCTGATTAACATCTTTGTAGGGATGGTTTTTCACCTATTACTAAATTAAACTTGCTTCATTGGAAAGGCAGCAAGATGCATCCTCATTTCAATATCTACGGAAATAATACAGGTTGACACCAGGAAACATTAACGCCACTGCATCTTTGCTGTTTTCTCATGTGGAAGTCTGTTTAATGTGAAAACAAGGTGATATCTAATTAGCACACAGGTAAGGAATTAAGAAAATCTTTATTTAAGGGTGAAGATGTTTCTCACAAAATCGTTGCCCCAATGCATCATTGAAATTCAAGCTGGAAAGATGATTTTAATATATCACTTGTACATTTTGTATTGCTCTTCTGGTGACAATGTAGTTTGTTTTTGTCAATTACCATTTTAATAATCGGGTAAAGAAAATTAATTGGATTTTTGAAAGAAAACAATACTGTCAATATACTATTAAAACAAATTAAAATGGTAAAAGTTATTGTACTTTAAGTAAAAATAAAAGAGCAAAAATATCAATCCCAGTTTTGGATTACTTTAATTAACAAAAAAAATGCATATAGCAGAGGATAGTTTCAATCTGCCTACCTCTGGGTTATGGACCCAGCATGCTTCCATTACAGTACTCTGCTGCACATGTAAGTGCAAGAGATCCTGAAGCACTCACTCATCATGGGAAAGTACCAATGTGTTTCTTCATTGGTTGATGGAAGAAACATCTTACAAAAACTCTCCACATTATTGACTTTTTAAAATGTTTCTAGGAATCGTTCTAGATGAATGCTTATTAGCCTTTGTCAGTATATACTTTTGCAAAGTGTCGCGGTGGCGCAATCAGTTAGTGTGTAAGGCTATTAACCAAAAGGTTGGTGGTTCAATCCCACCCAGGGACTTAATTGACCTTGTTATCAGATTTTGGTGATCTTTAAGTAGACAAGTCAAAATTTCAAACCCCCTGTTATGGTGTAGGGTACCTGGCCTTCTCTGATGTAATCAGAGTTAGATTTGATTCAGTGATTTTATAAAAACAGCTAGGAAGCACAATTTAGCAGTGGGTTGCAGAGAAAAAGAAATATGCTGGCAGAAAAATCCAATTGAGTGATTAAACAGCTCTTCATTTTCTGGCTTTATTTTTATGCTAACTAATTTGTTCTCTGAAAAGAGTCCACAAAGCCAAGTATCTGATTAACATATTTGTAGGGATGGTTTTTCACCTATTACTAAATTAAACTTGCTTCATTGGAAAGGCAGCAAGATGCATCCTCATTTCAATATCTACTGAAATAATACAGGTTGACACCAGGAAACATTAACGCTACTGCATCCTTGCTGCTTTCTCATGTGGAAGTCTGTTTAATGTGAAAACAAGGTGATATCTAATTAGCACACAGGTAAGGAATTAAGAAAATCTTTATTTAAGGGTGAAGATGTTTCTCACAAAATCGTTGCCCCAATGCATCATTGAAATTCAAGCTGGAAAGATGATTTTAATATATCACTTGTACATTTTGTATTGCTCTTCTGGTGACAATGTAGTTTGTTTTTGTCAATTACCATTTTAATAATAGGGTAAAGAAAATTAAGTTGATTTTTGAAAGAAAACAATACTGTCAATATACTATTAAAACAAATTAAAATGGTAAAAGTTATTGTACTTTAAGTAAAAATAAAAGCTAAAATATCAATCCCAGTTTTGGATTACTTTAATGAACAAAAAAAATGCATATAGCAAAGGATAGTTTCAATCTGCCTACCTCTGGGTTATGGACCCAGCATGCTTCCATTGCAGTACTCTGCTGCACATGTAAGTGCAAGAGATCCTGAAGCACTCACTCATCATGCGAAAGTACCAATGTGTTTCTTCATTGGTTGCTGGAAGAAACATCTTACAAAAACTCTCCAGATTATTGACTTTTTAAAGTTTTTCTAGGAAACGTTCTAGATGAATGCTTATTAGTCTTTGTCAGTATGTACTTTTTGCAAAGTGGCTCTGTGGCGCAATCGGTTAGTGTGTTCAGCTATTAATCAAAAGGTTGGTGGTTCAATCCCACCCAGGGACGTAATTGACCTTGTGATCAGATTTTGGTGATATTTAAGTAGACAAGTCAAAATTGCAAACCCCCTCTTATGGTGTAGGGTACCTGGCCTTCTCTGATGTAATCAGAGTTAGATTTGTTTAAGTGATTTTATAAAAAATCAGCTAGGAAGCACAATTTAGCAGTGGGTTGCAGAGAAAAAGAAAAATGCTGGCAGAAAAATCCAATTGAGTGATTAAACAGCTCTTCATTTTCTGGCTTTATTTTTATGCTAACTAATTTGTTCTCTGAAAAGTGTCCACAAAGCCAAGTATCTGATTAACATCTTTGTAGGGATGGTTTTTCACCTATTACTAAATTAAACTTGCTTCATTGGAAAGGCAGCAAGATGCATCCTCATTTCAATATCTACTGAAATAATACAGGTTGACACCAGAAAACATTAACGCCACTGCATCCTTGCTGCTTTCTCATGTGGAAGTCTGTTTAATGTGAAAACAAGGTGATATCTAATTAGCACACAGGTAAGGAATTAAGAAAATCTTTATTTAAGGGTGAAGATGTTTCTCACAAAATCGTTGCCCCAATGCATCATTGAAATTCAAGCTGGAAAGATGATTTTAATATATCACTTGTACATTTTGTATTGCTCTTCTGGTGACAATGTAGTTTGCTTTTGTCAATTACCATTTTAATAATCGGGTAAAGAAAATTAATTGGATTTTTGAAAGAAAACAATACTGTCAATATACTATTAAAACAAATTAAAATGGTAAAAGTTATTGTACTTTAAGTAAAAATAAAAGAGCAAAAATATCAATCCCAGTTTTGGATTACTTTAATTAACAAAAAAAAATGCATATAGCAGAGGATAGTTTCAATCTGCCTACCTCTGGGTTATGGACCCAGCATGCTTCCATTACAGTACTCTGCTGCACATGTAAGTGCAAGAGATCCTGAAGCACTCACTCATCATGGGAAAGTACCAATGTGTTTCTTCATTGGTTGATGGAAGAAACATCATACAAAAACTCTCCACATTATTGACTTTTTAAAATGTTTCTAGGAATCGTTCTAGATGAATGCTTATTAGCCTTTGTCAGTATGAACTTTTGCAAAGTGTCGCTGTGGCGCAATCAGTTAGTGTGTAAGGCTATTAACCAAAAGGTTGGTGGTTCAATCCCACCCAGGGACTTAATTGACCTTGTTATCAGATTTTGGTGATCTTTAAGTAGACAAGTCAAAATTTCAAACCCCCTGTTATGGTGTAGGGTACCTGGCCTTCTCTGATGTAATCAGAGTTAGATTTGATTCAGTGATTTTATAAAAACAGCTATGAAGCACAATTTAGCAGTGGGTTGCAGAGAAAAAGAAATATGCTGGCAGAAAAATCCAATTGAGTGATTAAACAGCTCTTCATTTTCTGGCTTTATTTTTATGCTAACTAATTTGTTCTCTGAAAAGTGTCCACAAAGCCAAGTATCTGATTAACATATTTGTAGGGATGGTTTTTCACCTATTACTAAATTAAACTTGCTTCATTGGAAAGGCAGCAAGATGCATCCTCATTTCAATATCTACTGAAATAATACAGGTTGACACCAGGAAACATTAACGCCACTGCATCCTTGCTGCTTTCTCATGTGGAAGTCTGTTTAATGTGAAAACAAGGTGATATCTAATTAGCACACAGGTAAGGAATTAAGATAATCTTTATTTAAGGGTGAAGATGTTTCTCACAAAATCGTTGCCCCAATGCATCATTGAAATTCAAGCTGGAAAGATGATTTTAATATATCACTTGTACATTTTGTATTGCTCTTCTGGTGACAATGTAGTTTGTTTTTGTCAATTACCATTTTAATAATCGGGTAAAGAAAATTAATTGGATTTTTGAAAGAAAACAATACTGTCAATATACTATTAAAACAAATTAAAATGGTAAAAGTTATTGTACTTTAAGTAAAAATAAAAGAGCAAAAATATCAATCCCAGTTTTGGATTACTTTAATTAACAAAAAAAAATGCATATAGCAGAGGATAGTTTCAATCTGCCTACCTCTGGGTTATGGACCCAGCATGCTTCCATTACAGTACTCTGCTGCACATGTAAGTGCAGGAGATCCTGAAGCACTCACTCATCATGGGAAAGTACCAATGTGTTTCTTCATTGGTTGATGGAAGAAACATCTTACAAAAACTCTCCAGATTATTGACTATTTAAAGTTTTTCTAGGAAACGTTCTAGATGAATGCTTATTAGTCTTTGTCAGTATATACTTTTCGCAAAGTGTCTCTGTGGCGCAATCGGTTAGTGTGTTCAGCTATTGATCAAAAGGTTGGTGGTTCAATCCCACCCAGGGACGTAATTGACCTTGTGATCAGATTTTGGTGATATTTAAGTAGACAAGTCAAAATTGCAAACCCCCTCTTATGGTGTAGGGTACCTGGCCTTCTCTGATGTAGTTAGATTTGATTAAGTGATTTTATAAAAAAAAACAGCTAGGAAGCACAATTTAGCAGTGGGTTGCAGAGAAAAAGAAAAATGCTGGCAGAAAAATCCAATTGAGTGATTAAACAGCTCTTCATTTTCTGGCTTTATTTTTATGATAACAAATTTGTTCTCTGAAAAGTGTCCACAAAGCCAAGTATCTGATTAACATCTTTGTAGGGATGGTTTTTCACCTATTACTAAATTAAACTTGCTTCATTGGAAAGGCAGCAAGATGCATCCTCATTTCAATATCTACGGAAATAATACAGGTTGACACCAGGAAACATTAACGCCACTGCATCTTTGCTGTTTTCTCATGTGGAAGTCTGTTTAATGTGAAAACAAGGTGATATCTAATTAGCACACAGGTAAGGAATTAAGAAAATCTTTATTTAAGGGTGAAGATGTTTCTCACAAAATCGTTGCCCCAATGCATCATTGAAATTTAAGCTGGAAAGATGATTTTAATATATCACTTGTACATTTTGTATTGCTCTTCTGGTGACAATGTAGTTTGTTTTTGTCAATTACCATTTTAATAATCGGGTAAAGAAAATTAATTGGATTTTTGAAAGAAAACAATACTGTCAATATACTATTAAAACAAATTAAAATGGTAAAAGTTATTGTACTTTAAGTAAAAATAAAAGAGCAAAAATATCAATCCCAGTTTTGGATTACTTTAATTAACAAAAAAAAATGCATATAGCAGAGGATAGTTTCAATCTGCCTACCTCTGGGTTATGGACCCAGCATGCTTCCATTACAGTACTCTGCTGCACATGTAAGTGCAAGAGATCCTGAAGCACTCACTCATCATGGGAAAGTACCAATGTGTTTCTTCATTGGTTGATGGAAGAAACATTTTACAAAAACTCTCCAGATTATTGACTATTTAAAGTTTTTATAGGAAACGTTCTAGATGAATGCTTATTAGCCTTTGTCAGTATGTACTTTTGCAAAGTGTCGCTGTGGCGCAATCACTTAGTGTGTACGGCTATTAACCAAAAGGTTGGTGGTTCAATCCCACCCAGGGACGTAATTGACCTTGTTATCAGATTTTTTTGATCTTTAAGTAGACAAGTCAAAATTTCGAAAACCCCTGTTATGGTGTAGGGTACCTGGCCTTCTCTGATGTAATCAGAGTTAGATTTGATTCAGTGATTTTATAAAAACAGCTAGGAAGCACAATTTAGCAGTGGGTTGCAGAGAAAAAGAAATATGCTGGCAGAAAAATCCAATTGAGTGATTAAACAGCTCTTCATTTTCTGGCTTTATTTTTATGATAACAAATTTGTTCTCTGAAAAGTGTCCACAAAGCCAAGTATCTGATTAACATCTTTGTAGGGATGGTTTTTCACCTATTACTAAATTAAACTTGCTTCATTGGAAAGGCAGCAAGATGCATCCTCATTTCAATGTCTACGGAAATAATACAGGTTGACACCAGGAAACATTAACGCCACTGCATCTTTGCTGTTTTCTCATGTGGAAGTCTGTTTAATGTGAAAACAAGGTGATATCTAATTAGCACACAGGTAAGGAATTAAGAAAATCTTTATTTAAGGGTGAAGATGTTTCTCACAAAATCGTTGCCCCAATGCATCATTGAAATTCAAGCTGGAAAGATGATTTTAATATATCACTTGTACATTTTGTATTGCTCTTCTGGTGACAATGTAGTTTGTTTTTTGTCAATTACCATTTTAATAATCGGGTAAAGAAAATTAAGTGGATTTTTGAAAGAAAACAATACTGTCAATTATAAGGGCACGGTCGTGCCCTTATATTAAGGCTGAATCGAACAAACGGAATTCTCCCATAGGGAACTTCTGAGATGGGGGCATGGTTTTTGAGGGGCTACACCTCAAAACTGATAGGACGTACTGAGCTGAAATTTGGCATGGACGCGTAGAATCGTCACCCGCTGCTGCAGGCCAAATTTCAGGGCAAAATAATAAAAAATGAGGAATTGGGAGTAAGCTAAAGTTCCAACTGTCAGTTTTTTTCTGCCACTCCCTCTGTGGCTTTTTGACAACGTTTTCCTATAGAGTGAATGAAGATTTTTTTGGGAAGGCATAACTCAGGATAGAGGACGAATTAAGACTTGGGGTTTGTTTTACTAGATAGAGTATGCCCCAGTGTAGTGCCTTTTGGGGTTGTGGTTTTTCAGAAAGTTATAGGGTTTTTTTAATTAAGAGAAATATGCCCCATTATAGAGATAGGGCATTTCAATTTATTGCGCCTGCGCTGTGACCGCCAGCAGGGGGTGTACAGAGAGTAGCTCTGGCAGTTGGGCACGAGGAGACAGAGCGGGAAGGAGTAACGTGGAGCTGCAGGAGGACAGCCAGCGGTTCCCGGCGTGTGAGTTCATTGAGGTCCATGAAGCGGGAGGAGATCGCCGGAGCTGCGTAGCACTGGGTGAGTTCTGTCAGGCAGCCCACCGCTGTGTACCCAGCTTCCACTTCTCCCCCGCGTGTCCGGCCACCCTCCCCTCTCGCCCGCCCGGCCACCCTCCCCTCCCGCCCGCCCGCCCGCCCGCTCGCCCGCCCGCTTGCCCGCTGTGTGCCCGGCCGCCCGCCGGACCTTCCCTGGTGGCTGCCTACGTCTCCTCCCCGCGTCTGTGGTGCGGCTGGCAGTAGGAGGCGTCTCGGGCAGCTGTGTCCGGCCACTCCTCCCTCCTCCTCCTCCCGCTGTGTCCGGCCCTCCCTCCCTGCAGTATGCGGTATTTATCAAGGTCTCTATGGTCACCAGTCACCCCCCCTTCCCCCTCTCGCCCTCCCTGCTGTGTGTCCGTCTCCCCCCCCTGCTGTGTGTCCGTCGCCCCCCCCTTGCCCTCCCTGCTGTGTGTCCCCCCCCTCCTCCCTGCAGTGTGTTCCCCCCCGCGCCCTCCCTGCTGTGTGTCCGGCCACCCTCCCCTCCTCCCGCTGTGTCCGGCCACCCTCCCCTCCTCCCGCTGTGTCCGGCCACCCCCCCTCCCGCTGTGTCCGGCCACCCCCCCCCTCTCGCTGTGTCCGTCCACCCCCTACCTCCCGCTGTGTCCGGCCACCCCCCCCTCCCGCTGTGACCGGCCACCCCCCCCCACTCCCGCTGTGTCTGGCCACCCCCCCCTCCCGCTGTGTCCGGCCACCCTCCCCTCCTCCCGCTGTGTCCGGCCACCCTCCCCTCCTTCCGCTGTGTCCGGCCACCCCCCCCTCCCGCTGTGTCCGGCCACCCCCCCCTCCCGCTGTGTCCGTCCACCCCCCCCTCCCGCTGTGTCCGGCCACCCCCCCTCCCGCTGTGTCCGGCCACCCCCCCTCCTCCCGCTGTGTCCGGCCACCCCCCCTCCTCCCGCTGTGTCCGGCCACCCCCCCTCCTCCCGCTGTGTCCGTCCACCCCCCCTCCTCCTCTCTGCTGTGTGTCCGTTCTCCCCCCGCCCTCCCTGCTGTGTGTCCGTCCCCCCCCGCCCTCCCTGCAGCGCCTGACACACGCACACGCAGCGCCTGACACACACGCACACACGCAGCACCTGACACACACACACAGACGCAGCACCTGACACTCACACGGACCTGACACACACGCACACACTCACACGCAGCGCCTGACACACACAGACACGCAGCGCCTGACACACACAGACACGCAGCGCCTGACACACACACACTCACGCACCTGACACACACACTCACGCACCTGACACACACACACACACTCACGCACCTGACACACACACACTCACGCACCTGACACACGCACACTCACGCACCTGACACACGCACACGGCACGCAGCACCTGACACACACACACAGCACCTGACACACACACACGCAGCACCTGACACACAGACATGCAGCGCCTGACACACACACGCAGACACGCAGCACCTGACACACACACGCAGACACGCAGCACCTGACACACACACACACACGCAGCACCTGACACACACACGCAGACATGCAGCACCTGACACACACACGCAGACACGCAGCACCTGACACACACATGCAGACACGCAGCACCTGACACAGACACGCAGCACCTGACACACACACACATACGCAGCACCTGACACACACACACACAGCACCTGACACACACACACGCAGCACCTGACACAGACATGCAGCGCCTGACAAACACACGCAGACATGCAGCACCTGACACACACATGCAGCACCTGACAGACACACACACACACACACACACACACACATGCAGCACCTGACACACCCACACACACAGACATGCAGCACCTGACACACCCACACACACACGCAGCACCTGACACACATACATACATGTGGCATTTAACGCACACACGCACAGCACCTGACACACAATCATATACACTCAGAGCACCTAACACACACATACACTCGCAGCACCTCACACACACTTGTATACACACGCAGCACCTGCCACTCACACATATATACACATGTAGCACCTGCCACTCCCACATACATGAACAGCACCTAACACACACATATATACATGCAGCACCTGACACACACATACACGTGCAGCACCTGACAGTCACACACATACAGATGCGACACAAACACATACACGCTCAACACCTGACACCCACGTGGCAGCTGACACATACAAATGCAGCACCTGAGATACACACATATACACGTGCAGCACCTGAGACACACACATACACGTACAGCACCTGACACACACACACATGTATGTACACGCGCGGCTCCAGGCACACACATACGTACGTACACACGCGGAATTTAAAACACACACACACTTACACGTGCGGCACCTGACACACATGTACGAACACGCGTGGCTCCTGACACACACACACGCGTGGCTCCTGACACACACACACACACACACACATGTACGAACACGCTCGGCTCCTGACACACACACGTATATACGTATACGCACGGCACCTGACACCTACACGTATGTACGTATACACACGGCTCCTGACACCCACACGCATGTACACGCGCGGCTCCTGGCACACACACACACACACACACACGTACGTACACGCGCGGCACCTGACACACGCCTGTACGTACACACATGCACAGCACCTGACATACACACATGTAGGTACGCGCCACCTGACACACACACACACACACACGTACACGCACGACACTTGACACACACGTACGTACACGCACGGCACTGACACATATGTACGCGCACGGCACCTGACACTCACGTACATACTAGTGATGAGTGGGTTCGGTTCGTCGGAATCCGAACCCCCCGAACTTCACCCATTTTACACGGGTCCGAGGCAGGTTCGAACCTTCCCGCCTTGCTCGGCTAGCCCGAGCGCGCACGAACGTCATCATCCCGCTGTCGGATTCTCACGAGATTCGGATGTCTGCATTCGTGGAAAGGGATCCCATGTGTAAACATGGGACCCCTTTCAGTCCGTCTGGTCCGGGTGTTCGGTTTGTTGTTTTGCCAAGTACGTGGATTTAATCTGGAACCTGGATCAGGTGAGTATAATTATCTTTTATTTTCAGGTACCCGTGGATTCTACTTGGAGAAGAGGACCGACTGCTTCATGTCAACATAGGTAAGTATGTGTGTGTCGGCAGGTGGGAAATAAAGTTATACTTTCACGGTGTCTGTGTCCTGTTTTTATTTGGGTATTTTTCCCCCAGTAGAACTACAGGTACCAGCGGGCCCGTTTTTCTCCTGCATGCTGGTACTTGTGGTTCTCCAAGTACCAGCTTGCGGGGGAGGCTTGCTGGGACTTGTAGTACTACTAGAAAAAACAATATTCTTTAAATTTTCTCAAGGCTATCAGCCTCCCATCCGCAGCCCTTGGATGGGGGGGACAGCCTCGGGCTTCACCCCTGGCCCTTAGGTGGCTGGGGGGGGGGGACCCCTTGATTGAAGGGGTCCCCACTCCCCCAGGGTACCCCGGCCAGGGGTGACTAGTTGGATATTTAATGCCACGGCCGCAGGGCACTGTATAAAAGTGACCCCCGGCTGTGGCATTATCTGTCCAGCTAGTGGAGCCCGATGCTGGTGTAAAAAATACGGGGGACCCCTACTCTTTTTGTCCCCCGTATTTTTTGCACCAGCACCAGGCGCAGAGCCCGGTGCTGGTTTTAAAAATACGGGGGATCCCCTGTCCGTTTTTCCCCCGGATTTTTAGAACCAGGACCGGCTCGAAGAGCCCGAGGCTGGTTATGCTTTGGAGGGGGGACCCACGCAATTTTTTTTTCGGGTTTTTCACATTCCATTTAAAAAATAAATAATATTTTAAAAAATATATAAATAATACTTGTGCCTCCAAAAAAGACAAACCAAGTACCTAATCCCTTCTAATATAAATAGATATGCTATTACCAAAAAAAAAAAACATGTTTTTAAATTTTTTTTATTAGATTCCGCCAGCAAAGTGTGGCGGATTGAAAATGACGAATTTACTGTTTAAAAGCACTGTTGTCGAATTTACAAACTTCAATTGAATATACTTTTGTCGAATTGCCGCATTTGTACCATTGCAGAAAAGTCGAATTTGTCAAATGTCGAATTTTAAAGTCGAATTTTGAAAGCCTGTAAGAATAGGCTCCGTCCCCTTCTACCCCTGTACCTTGCTCTCTCCTGTCTGTGCTCTCTCCCGTCTGTAGGACTAGGCCCCGCCCCCTTCTTACCCTCCTGTGACTGCTCTCTCCTGACAAGTGGACCAGGCCTGCCCCCTACACGCTGCTGGTGTCTTCATTGTTACTTGGTCTGGAGCTCCGTTGGGGAGAGAACGCACGTGAGCTCATTAAGAATGAGGAACTGGGATGTTTTAATTTTATTGTGAGTAGTGTAGTGTGGTGATGTAGTATGTTGTATGGGGGGTATAGTGTAATTATGAAGTGCAGCATATGGGAGGGCTGTAGCATAGTGATGTAGTGTGGCATATGGGGGGTGGTAGCGCATAGGCGTGCGTACAGGGGGTGCCTGGTGCGCACAGGCACTCCCTAATGTCCAGCACCGCTGCACGCCACGCTTGAGTAGCACAGTGATCGCTGAGTGTGTGATCGGTGGAGCCTAGCCTGCAGCTCATTTCCGTACCTCCCACCACCGCTGCACCCGACCCCCCTCTGCCTGCTGCTAATACTATGCTGAGTGCATTCATCGGCGGCCTCACTGGGGGGACTGGCGTCACCTTGCAATGTGACGTGGTGATGTCCGCCCATGCTCTCCTCCCGCCCACCTGTGCTTTCCTCCTGCTGCGGTCTCTCAGTCCTAGTGTGCCGCGGCCGCCACACCACTGGCAGTGTTCCTCTAGGAGGGACTGGGAGCTGCTGGCAGACACATTCTGCTGAGACTTACTTGTCAGTGCGGGTTCCGGACGGCAGGCGGCGGGTGGGAGGGCAGACGGGGAGCAGGTGTCACAAGGAGTGTGTGGGTAACTAATTAACAATACTTCCGCTCAACGTGGCACTGCTGGTCCTTCATCTCCCATGTCTCTTCACCAGGTGGCGGGCGGCCCGGAAATTAAGTGATGTGTTGTGCAGCAGTCAGTGTGAAGTGACTGTGAGTAACACTGGTGGTGCTGATGATGCTGCTGCAGAATCTGGAAGCAATTAATTCATAAATATAATGTACTCTATCAGTGTTTCTCTGACGTCCTAGTGGATGCTGGGAACTCCGTAAGGACCATGGGGATTAGCGGCTCCGCAGGATACTGGGCACAAAAGTAAAGCTTTAGGACTACCTGGTGTGCACTGGCTCCTCCCCCTATGACAATCCTCCAAGCCTCAGTTAGATTTTTGTGCCCGGCCGAGAAGGGTGCACACTAGGGGCTCTCCTGAGCTTCTTAGTGAAAGTTTTGTTTTAGGTTTTTTATTTTCAGTGAGACCTGCTGGCAACAGGCTCACTGCATCGAGGGACTAAGGGGAGAAGAAGCGAACTCACCTGCGTGCAGAGTGGATTGGGCTTCTTAGGCTACTGGACACCATTAGCTCCAGAGGGACCGAACACAGGCCCAGCCTCGGAGCTCGGTCCCAGAGCCGCGCCGCCGGCCCCCTTACAGAGCCAGAAGCAAGAAGAGGTCCGGAAAATCGGCGGCAGAAGACATCCTGTCTTCACCAAGGTAGCGCACAGCACTGCAGCTGTGCGCCATTGCTCCTCAGCACACTTCACACTTCGGTCACTGAGGGTGCAGGGCGCTAGGGGGGGGCGCCCTGAGCAGCAATAGAAACACCTTGGCTGGCGAAAATACATCACAAATAGCCCCCAGGGCTATATGGATGAATTTTAACCCCTGGCAGATTCCACAGAAAAACGGGAGAAAAGGCCGCCGAGAAGGGGGCGGAGCCTATCTCCTCAGCACACTGGCGCCATTTTCTCTCACAGCGCCGTTGGAGGGAAACTCCCTGGCTCTCCCCTGCAGTTACTACACTACAGAAAGGGGTTAAAAAAGAGAGGGGGGCACTAATTAGGCGTAGTATAACAATACAGCAGCTATAAGGGGAAAAACACTTATATAAGGTTATCCCTGTATATATATATATATATAGCGCTCTGGTGTGTGCTGGCATACTCTCCCTCTGTCTCCCCAAAGGGCTAGTGGGGTCCTGTCCTCTATCAGAGCATTCCCTGTGTGTGTGCTGTGTGTCGGTACGATTGTGTCGACATGTATGAGGAGGAAAATGGTGTGGAGGCGGAGCAATTGCCTGTAATGGAGTTGTCACCCCCTAGGGAGTCGACACCTGAGTGGCTGAGCTTATGGAAGGAATTACGTAACAGTGTCAGCTCTTTACAAAAGATTGATGACATGAGACAGCCGGCTACTCAGCCTGTGCCTGTCCATGTGTCTCAAAAGCCATCAGGGGCTCTAAAACGCCCGTTACCGCAGATGGCAGATACAGACGCCGACACGGATACTGATTCCAGTGTCGACGATTAAGAGACGAATGTGACTTCCAGTAGGGCCACACGTTACATGATTGAGGCTATGGAAAATGTTTTTACACATTTCTGATAATACCAGTACCACTAAAAAGGCTATTATGTTGGGTGAGAAAAAACTGCCTGTAGTTTTTCCTGCATCTGAGGAATTAAATGAAGTGTGTGATGATGCGTGGGTTTCCCCCGATAAAAACTGTTAATTCCTAAAAAGTTATTAGCATCATACCCCTTCCCGCCAGAGGATAGGGCACATTGGGAAACACCCCATAGGGTGAATAAAGCGCTCACACGCTTGTCTAAACAGGTGGCACTACCGTCCCCGGATACGGCCGCCCTTAAGGAACCTGCTGACAGAAAGCAGTAAAATATCCTAAAATGTATATACACTCACACGGGTGTGATACTGCGACCAGCAATCGCCTCAGCCTGGATGTGCAGTGCTGGGGTGGCTTGGTCGGATTCCCTGACTGACAATATTGATACCCTAGATAGGGACAGTATATTACTGACTATAGAGCATTTAAAAGATGCTTTCTATATATGCGTGATGCACAGAGGGATATTTGCCGACTGGCATCAAGAGTAAGTGCGCTGTCCATTTCTGCCAGAAGAGGGTTATGGACAAGACAGTGGTCAGGTGATGCTGATTCCAAAAGGCATACGGAAGTATCGCCTTATAAAAGGGAGGAGTTATTTGGGGTAGGTCTAACAGACCTGGTGGCCACGGCAACGGCTGGGAAATCCACATTTTTACCCCAGGTAGCCTCTCAACATAAGAAGACGCCGTATTATCAGGCGCAGTCCTTTGGGCCCCATAAGGGCAAGCGGGCAAAAGGCTCCTCATTTCTGCCCCGTGGCAGAGGGAGAGGAAAAAGGCTGCAGCAAACAGCCAGTTCCCAGGAACAGAAACGGTGGGGGCCCATCTCATAAATTTCAGCGTGCAGTGGGCTCACTCACAGGTGGACCCCTGGATCCTTCAGGTGGTATCTCAGGGGTACAAATTGGAATTTGAGACGTCTCCCCTTCGCCGTTTTCCTAAAGTCTGCTTTACCGACGTCTCCCTCCGACAGGGAGGCGGTATGGGAAGCCATTCACAAGCTGTATTCCCAGCAGGTGATAATCAAGGTACCCCTCCTACAACAGGGAAAGGGGTATTATTCCACGCTGTTTGTGGTACCGAAGCCGGACGGCTCGGTGAGACCTAATTTAAATCTGAAATCCTTGAACACTTACATACAAAGGTTCAAATTCAAGATGGAGTCACTCAGAGCGGTGATGGCAAACCGGGAAGAAGGGGATTATATGGTGTCTCTGGACATCAAGGATGCTTATCTCCATGTCCCAAATTACCCTTCTCACCAAGGGTACCTCAGGTTTGTGGTACAGAACTGTCACTATCAGTTTCAGACGCTGCCGTTTGGTTTGTCCACGGCACCCCGGGTCTTTACCAAAGTAATGGCCGAAATGATGATACTCCTTCGAAGGAAGGGAGTTTTAATTATCCCTTACTTGGACGATCTCCGGATAAGGGCAAGATCCAGGGAACAGTTGGTAGTCGGGGTAGCACTATCTCAGGTAGTGTTGCGGCAGCACGGTTGGATTCTTAATATTCCAAAATCGCAGCTGATTCCGACGACACGTCTTCTATTCCTAAGGATGATCCTGGACACAGTCCAGAAAATAAGAATTTACTTACCGATAATTCTATTTCTCATAGTCCGTAGTGGATGCTGGGGACTCCGAAAGGACCATGGGGAATAGCGGCTCCGCAGGAGACTGGGCACAAAGTAAAAGCTTTAGGACTAGCTGGTGTGCACTGGCTCCTCCCCCTATGACCCTCCTCCAAGCCTCAGTTAGGATACTGTGCCCGGACGAGCGTACACAATAAGGAAGGATTTTGAATCCCGGGTAAGACTCATACCAGCCACACCAATCACACCGTACAACTTGTGATCTGAACCCAGTTAACAGCATGATAACAGAAGGAGCCTCTGAAAAGATGGCTCACAACAACAATAACCCGATTTTTGTAACAATAACTATGTACAAGTAATGCAGACAATCCGCACTTGGGATGGGCGCCCAGCATCCACTACAGACTATGAGAAATAGAATTATCGGTAAGTAAATTCTTATTTTCTCTAACGTCCTAGTGGATGCTGGGGACTCCGAAAGGACCATGGGGATTATACCAAAGCTCCCAACCGGGTGGGAGAGTGCGGATGACTCTGCAGCACCGAATGAGAGAACTCCAGGTCCTCCTCAGCCAGGGTATCAAATTTGTAGAATTTAGCAAACATGTTTTCCCCTGACCAAGTAGCTGCTCGGCAAAGTTGTAAAGCCGAGACCCCTCGGGCAGCCGCCCAAGATGAGCCCACTTTCCGTGTGGAATGGGCTTTTACAGATTTTGGCTGTGGCAGGCCTGCCACAGAATGTGCAAGCTGAATTGTACTACAAATCCAACGAGCAATCGTCTGCTTAGAAGCAGGAGCACCCAGCTTGCTGGGTGCATACAGGATAAACAGCGAATCAGATTTTCTGACTCCAGCCGTCCTGGAAACATATATTTTCAGGGCCCTGACTACGTCCAGCAACTTGGAATCCTCCAAGTCCCTAGTAGCCGCAGGCACCACATATGAAAAATTAGGTAAGGGCTTTTATAGGATAAAGCCGCCAATTCTGAGACACGATGTACAGAGAGCCAACGTAAAAAATAACAATGTTTATTAATAAAACATATAAAAAGATTAATTGTCAAATAACCGGTGAAAAATATATATAAATATATATAAGAACATTCTACCTTTGAGAAAGTCACGTGAACGTGACGAAACGCGTCAGGACCCGCCCCTATCCACACTCAGCTCAGGTGAAATCTTCCAGGTGTTCCTTGGTCCCCGCTGCACCCTCCTTCTACAGCATCCGACATCAGCGGCTTCAGCGCACACGCCGCCACGACCGGGTTGTGAGAGAGACGATCCATTCCTTTCCGCTGCACAGCGTATATGGGCATTGCAGGACATTGAAGCCGAGGACGCTCGGCTCTTACCAGCCCATTTTGGAAAGGTATTGAATATCAATTTCAACTGAGGGACTTTTTTATTCATTAGGATCCTACCAACACACCTGGTATTTATCAACTATCTAACAAGTGAATCACGGAACTTTTCACCCCAATAAGCTGAGTCATTACAATATACCACTAGTTCACGTCTAGTGACTGTTCTTATATATATTTGTATATATTTTTCACCGGTTATTTGACAATTAATCTTTTTATATGTTTTATTAATAAACATTGTTATTTTTTACGTTGGCTCTCTGTACATCATGTTTCGTTCCTGATATTCAGCGCAGCCGTTTGTTCTTTTTCTATGCTATCACCACAATACTACACATAGTATTCCGGCAAGCGCAGACTATCAGGAACATAAAATTGTGATTATTTAATTCTATGAAACACGTATTGGTTTTCACTTTTTATTTTGATGATTAGGCACTCGTTTGTTGCAGTTTTTTGTTTTGGTCAATTCTGAGACACGCCTGGCTGAAGCCAGGGCTAACAGCATTACCACTTTCCATGTGAGATATTTTAAGTCCACAGTGGTGAGTGGTTCAAACCAATGTGATTTTAGGAATCCCAAAACTACATTGAGATCCCAAGGTGCCACTGGAGGCACAAAAGGAGGCTGTATATGCAGTACTCCCTTGACAAACGTCTGAACTTCAGGAACAGAAGCCAGTTCTTTTTGGAAGAATATTGACAGGGCCGAAATTTGAACCTTAATGGACCCTAATTTGAGGCCCATAGACAGTCCTGTTTGCAGGAAATGCAGGAAACGACCCAGTTGAAATTCCTCTGTAGTGGCCTTCCTGGCCTCGCACCACGCAACATATTTACGCCAAATACGGTGATAATGTTGTATGGTTACATCCTTCCTGGCTTTGATCAGGGTAGGGATGACTTCATCCGGAATGCCTTTTTCCTTCAGGATCCGGCGTTCAACCGCCATGCCGTCAAACGCAGCCGCGGTAAGTCTTGGAACAGACATGGTCCCTGCTGGAGCAGGTCCTTTCTTAGAGGTAGAGGCCACGGGTCTTCCGTGAGCATCTCTTGAATTTCCGGGTACCAAGTCCTTCTTGGCCAATCCGGAGCCACGAGTATAGTCTTTACTCCTCTCCTTCTTATGATTCTCAGTACTTTTGGTATGAGAGGAAGAGGAGGGAACACATACACTGACTGGTACACCCACGGTGTTACCAGAGAGTCCACAGCTATTGCCTGAGGGTCCCTTGACCTGGCGCAATATCTGTCCAGTTTTTTGTTGAGGCGGGACGCCATCATGTCCACCCTTTGGTTTTTCCCAACGGTTCACAATCATGTGGAAGACTTCTGGGTGAAGTCCCCACTCCCCCGGGTGAAGATCGTGTCTGCTGAGGAAGTCTGCTTCCCAGTTGTCCACTCCCGGAATGAACACTGCTGACAGTGCTATCACATGATTCTCCGCCCAGCGAAGAATCCTTGCCACTTCCATCATAGCCCTCCTGCTTCTTGTGCCGCCCTGTCTGTTTACGTGGGCGACTGCCGTGATGTTGTCCGACTGGATCAACACCGGCTGACCCTGAAGCAGAGGTCTTGCCTGACTTAGGGCATTGTAAATGGCCCTTAGTTCCAGGATATTTATGTGAAGTGACGTTTCCATGCTTGACCACAAGCCCTGGAAATTTCTTCCCTGTGTGACTGCTCCCCAGCCTCTCAGGCTGGCATCCGTGGTCACCAGGACCCAATCCTGAATGCCGAATCTGCGGCCCTCTAGGAGATGAGCACTCTGTAACCACCACAGGAGAGACACCCTTGTCCTTGGAGACAGGGTTATCCGCTGATGCATTTGAAGATGCGATCCGGACCATTTGTCCAGCAGATCCCACTGAAAAGTTCTTGCGTGGAATCTGCCGAATGGAATCGCTTCGTAAGAAGCCACCATCTTTCCCAGGACCATTGTGCATTGATGTACTGACACTTGGCCTGGTCTTAGGAGGTTCCTGACTATGTCGGATAACTCCTTGGCTTTCTCCTCCGGGAGAAACACCTTTTTCTGTACTGTGTCCAGAATCATCCCTAGGAACAGAAGACGTGTCGTCGGAATCAGCTGCGATTTTGGAATATTTAGAATCCATCCGTGCTGTCGTAGTACTACTTGAGACAGTGCTACTCCGACCTCTAACTGTTCTCTGGACCTTGCCTGCTTACTTTGTGCCTTCCAATGCACAATGCAAACTACAGGTAGTGCTGCAGGGCCCACACCCTTTTACTTGCCGTACAGAGCAGCTCTGGAGCTGTTACAGTGCCCAGCTGCTGCAAGAAATCAGCTTGAATGCTTCAGGGGCTGGGGCATAGCCAACATGAGCCCCACACCGAAGGAGGGTGGAGGTGTTTAATGCGAACTAGGGGTCATCCAAGCGCCGCAAAAGGCCGCCATGCCCTGCACGCCCCTTTTCTCTTTTCATATGCAGACGAGGGTTGAAGCCAACTTTGACCCACTGCTTGGATGACATCACCGTATGCAAATCCATCTGCTGCAGGCCTTCCCCCAGGAATGCTTGCACTAGTTGTTGCATTTGGTTTGTTGTTTGGGGGTGCTTCATTATTAGGCAGCCTTCTGCCCTCCCATGTTCATCTGAAAATTTGTGTTCTCCCTGCAGTTGTTGTCCCCAGATGAGAGTTCCCTTGTGCTGCCTCAGTTGAATCTCCTTTACTTGACAGAGATGTGCCTGAGCAGCGGCCCTCCCCAGCCCTATCCCAAATCATACTTATTTTGCATAGGAGATACCATGGTCATGAAGATTGTTCTCCCAGGGTGAGGTTCATTCATTGCATTCTGGGTATGCTGACCCCTGTGATTTCCCCAAATGTGGGAAACTCGACTGCATTATTTGTGGTAGTGGGGGACTGTGTTTGTGCTTTCCTCTGGTCAGCTCTGGTAAAAGTCAGATTTATTTGTCTCAGATCTTCCTCTAGCCTTGTTCTTCTTTCGAGAGTTCCCTTGTGCTGCCTCAGTTGGATCTCCTTCACTTGACAGGGGGGTACCCGAGCAGCGACCCTCCCCAGCTCTAGCCCAACTTCTACTTACCTGGCAGGTGAGATACTATGATCATGTAGGTGCTTCTCCCAGGGCAAGGCTCACCCATTGCACTCTGGGTGTGCTGCTCCTGCGATTTCCCCAAATGTGGGAAACTTGACTGCATAATTTGTGTTTCCCCTGGTCGGCTCTCATATAATTCAGATCTCTTTGTCTCAGGTCTCTCTCCAGCCTAGTTTGCTGTCTGTTTCAACTTCTCTTTTCTTGAGCCGCTCCCTTCTATGCCCTTGCGCACTATCCTGACTTCTCCCGTCTGCTTACTTTGTGCCTTCCAATGCACAATGCAAACTACAGGTAGTGCTGCAGGGCCCACACCCTTTTACTTGCCGTTCAGAGCAGCTCTGGAGCTGTTACAGTGCCCAGCTGCTGCAAGAAATCAGCTTGAATGCTTCAGGGGCTGGGGCATAGCCAACATGAGCCCCACACCGAAGGAGGGTGGAGGTGTTTAATGCGAACTAGGGGTCATCCAAGCGCCGCAAAAGTCCGCCATGCCCTGCACGCCCCTTTTCTCTTTTCATATGCAGACGAGGGTTGAAGCCAACTTTGACCCACTGCTTGGATGACATCACCATATGCAAATCCATCTGCTGCTGGCCTTCCCCCAGGAATGCTTGTACTAGTTGTTGCATTTGGTTTGTTGTTTGGGGGTGCTTCAGTATTAGGCAGCCTTCTGCCCTCCCATGTTTATCTGGAAATATGTGTTCTCCCTGCAGTTGTTGTCCCCAGATGAGAGTTCCCTTGTGCTGCCTCAGTTGAATCTCCTTTACTTGACAGAGATGTGCCTGAGCAGCGGCCCTCCCCAGCCCTATCCCAAATCATACTTATTTTGCATAGGCGATACCATGGTCATGAAGATTGTTCTCCCAGGGTGAGGTTCATTCATTGCATTCTGGGTATGCTGACCCCTGTGATTTCCCCAAATGTGGGAAACACGACTGCATTATTTGTGGTAGTGGGGGACTGTGTTTGTGCTTTCCTCTGGACAGCTCTGGTAAAAGTCAGATTTATTTGTCTCAGATCTTCCTCTAGCCTTGTTCTTCTTTCGAGAGTTCCCTTGTGCTGCCTCAGTTGGATCTCTTTCACTTGACAGGGGGGTGCCAGAGCAGCGACCCTCCCCAGCTCTAGCCCAACTCCTACTTACCTGCCAGGTGAGATACTTTGATCATGAAGGTGCTTCTCCCAGGGCAAGGCTCACCCATTGCACTCTGGGTGTGGTGCCCCTGCGATTTCCCCAAATGTGGGAAGCTTGACTGCATAATTTGTGTTTCCCCTGGTCAGCTCTCGTATAATTCAGATCTCTTTGTCTCAGGTCTCTCTCCAGCCTAGTTTGCTGTCTGTTTCCACTTCTTTTTTCATGAGCCCCTCCCTTTTATACCCTTGTGCACTATCCTGACTTCTCCTCCTGTCTGCTTACTTTGTGCCTTCCAATGCACAATGCAAACTACAGGTAGTGCTGCAGGGCCCACACCCTTTTACTTGCCGTACAGAGCAGCTCTGGAGCTGTTACAGTGCCCAGCTGCTGCAAGAAATCAGCTTGAATGCTTCAGGGGCTGGGGCATAGCCAACATGAGCCCCACACCGAAGGAGGGTGGAGGTGTTTAATGTGAACTAGGGGTCATCCAAGCGCCGCAAAAGGCCGCCATGCCCTGCACGCCCCTTTTCTCTTTTCATATGCAGACGAGGGTTGAAGCCAACTTTGACCCACTGCTTGGATGACATCACCGTATGCAAATCCATCTGCTGCAGGCCTTCCCCCAGGAATGCTTGCACTAGTTGTTGCATTTGGTTTGTTGTTTGGGGGTGCTTCAGTATTAGGCAGCCTTCTGCCCTCCCATGTTCATCTGAAAATATGTGTTCTCCCTGCAGTTGTTGTCCCCAGATGAGAGTTCCCTTGTGCTGCCTCAGTTGAATCTCCTTTACTTGACAGAGATGTGCCTGAGCAGCGGACCTCCCCAGCCCTATCCCAAATCATACTTATTTTGCATAGGAGATACCATGGTCATGAAGATTGTTCTCCCAGGGTGAGGTTCATTCATTGTATTCTGGGTATGCTGACCCCTGTGATTTCCCCAAATGTGGGAAACTCGACTGCATTATTTGTGGTAGTGGGGGACTGTGTTTGTGCTTTCCTCTGGTCAGCTCTGGTAAAAGTCAGATTTATTTGTCTCAGATCTTCCTCTAGCCTTGTTCTTCTTTCGAGAGTTCCCTTGTGCTGCCTCAGTTGGATCTCTTTCACTTGACAGGGGGGTGCCCGAGCAGCGACCCTCCCCAGCTCTAGCCCAACTCCTACTTACCTGCCAGGTGAGATACTATGATCATGAAGGTGCTTCTCCCAGGGCAAGGCTCACCCATTGCACTCTGATTTCCCCAAATGTGGGAAGCTTGACTGCATAATTTGTGTTTCCCCTGGTCGGCTCTCGTATAATTCAGATCTCTTTGTCTCAGGTCTCTCTCCAGCCTAGTTTGCTGTCTGTTTCCACTTCTTTTTTCATGAGCCCCTCCCTTTAATACCCTTGTGCACTATCCTGACTTCTCCTCCTGTCTGCTTACTTTGTGCCTTCCAATGCACAATGCAAACTACAGGTAGTGCTGCAGGGCCCACACCCTTTTACTTGCCGTACAGAGCAGCTCTGGAGCTGTTACAGTGCCCAGCTGCTGCAAGAAATCAGCTTGAATGCTTCAGGGGCTGGGGCATAGCCAACATGAGCCCCACACCGAAGGAGGGTGGAGGTGTTTAATGCGAACTAGGGGTCATCCAAGCGCCGCAAAAGGCCGCCATGCCCTGCACGCCCCTTTTCTCTTTTCATATGCAGACGAGGGTTGAAGCCAACTTTGACCCACTGCTTGGATGACATCACCGTATGCAAATCCATCTGCTGCAGGCCTTCCCCCAGGAATGCTTGCACTAGTTGTTGCATTTGGTTTGTTGTTTGGGGGTGCTTCAGTATTAGGCTGCCTTCTGCCCTCCCATGTTCATCTGAAAATATGTGTTCTCCCTGCAGTTGTTGTCCCCAGATGAGAGTTCCCTTGTGCTGCCTCAGTTGAATCTCCTTTACTTGACAGAGATGTGCCTGAGCAGCGGCCCTCCCCAGCCCTATCCCAAATCATACTTATTTTGCATAGGAGATACCATGGTCATGAAGATTGTTCTCCCAGGGTGAGTTTCATTCATTGCATTCTGGGTATGCTGACCCCTGTGATTTTCCCAAATTTGGGAAACTCGACTGCATTATTTGTGGTAGTGGGGGACTGTGTTTGTGCTTTCCTCTGGTCAGCTCTGGTAAAAGTCAGATTTCTTTGTCTCAGATCTTCCTCTAGCCTTGTTCTTCTTTCGAGAGTTTCCTTGTGCTGCCTCAGTTGGATCTCCTTCACTTGACAGGGGGGTGCCCGAGCAGCGACCCTCCCAAGCTCTAGCCCAACTCCTACTTACCTGCCAGGTGAGATACTATAATCAGGAAGGTGCTTCTCCCAGGGCAAGGCTCACCCATTGCACTCTGGGTGTGCTGCTCCTGCGATTTCCCCAAATGTGGGAAACTTGACTGCATAATTTGTGTTTCCCCTGGTCGGCTCTCGTATAATTCAGATCTCTTTGTCTCAGGTCTCTCTCCAGCCTAGTTTGCTGTCTGTTTCAACTTCTCTTTTCTTGAGCCGCTCCCTTCTATGCCCTTGCGCACTATCCTGACTTCTCCCGTCTGCTAACTTTGTGCCTTCCAATGCACAATGCAAACTACAGGTAGTGCTGCAGGGCCCACACCCTTTTACTTGCCGTTCAGAGCAGCTCTGGAGCTGTAACAGTGCCCAGCTGCTGCAATAAATCAGCTTGAATGCTTCAGGGGATGGGGCATGGCCAACATGAGCCCCACACCAAAGGAGGGTGGGGGTGTTTAATGCGAACTAGGGGTCATCCAAGCACCGCAAAAGGCCGCCATGCCCTGCACGCCCCTTTTCTCTTTTCATATGCAGATGAGGGTTGAAGCCAACTTTGACCCACTGCTTGGATGACATCACCGTATGCAAATCCGTCTTCTGCAGAACTTCCCCCAGGAATGCTTGCACTAGTTGTTGCATTTGGTTTGTTGTTTGGGGGTGCTTCAGTATTAGGCAGCCTTCTGCCCTCCCATGTTCATCTGAAAATATGTGTTCTCCCTGCAGTTGTTGTCCCCAGATGAGAGTTCCCTTGTGCTGCCTCAGTTGAATCTCCTTTACTTGACAGAGATGTGCATGAGCAGCGGCCCTCCCCAGCCCTATCCCAAATCATACTTATTTTGCATAGGAGATACCATGGTCATGAAGATTACTCTCCCAGGGTGAGGTTCATTCATTGCATTCTGGGTATGCTGACCCCTGTGATTTCCCCAAATGTGGGAAACGCGACTGCTTTATTTGTTGGTAGTGGGGGACTGTGTTTGTGTTTTCCTCTGGTCAGCTCTGGTAAAAGTCAAATTTCTTTGTTTCAGATCTTCCTCTAGCCTTGTTCTTCTTTCGAGAGTTTCCTTGTGCTGCCTCAGTTGGATCTCCTTCACTTGACAGGGGGGTGCCCGAGCAGCGACCCTCCCCAGCTCTAGCCCAACTCCTACTTACCTGCCAGGTGAGATACTATGATCATGAAGGTGCTTCTCCCAGGGCAAGGCTCACCCATTGCACTCTGGGTGTGCTGCCCCTGCGATTTCCCCAAATGTGGGAAACTTGACTGCATAATTTGTGTTTCCCCTGGTCAGGTCTCGTATAATTCAGATCTCTTTGTCTCAGGTCTCTCTCCAGCCTAGTTTGCTGTCTGTTTCAACTTCTCTTTTCTTGAGCCGCTCCCTTTTATACCCTTGTGCACTATCCTGACTTCTCCTCCTGTCTGCTTACTTTGTGCCTTCCAATGCGCAATGCAAACTACAGGTAGTGCTGCAGGGCCCACACCCTTTTACTTGCCTTACTGAACAGCTCTGGAGCTGTTACAGTGCCAAGCTGCTGCAAGAAATCAGCTTGAATGCTTCAGGGGATGGGGCATGGCCAACATGAGCCCCACACCGAAGGAGGGTGGAGGTGTTTAATGCGAACTAAGGGTCATCCAAGCGCCGCAAAAGGCCGCCATGCCCTGCATACCCCTTTTCTCTTTTCATATGCAGATGAGGGTTCCAGCCAACTTTGGCCCACTGCTTGGATGACATCACCGTATGCAATTCCGTCTTCTGCAGAACTTCCCCCAGGAATGCTTTTACTAGTTGTTGCATTTGGTTTGTTGTTTGGGGGTGCTTCAGTATTAGGCAGCCTTCTGCCCTCCCATGTTCATCTGAAAATATGTGTTCTCCCTGCAGTTGTTGTCCCCAGATGAGAGTTTCCTTGTGCTGCCTCAGTTGGATCTCTTTCACTTGACAGGGGGGTGCCCGAACAGCGACTTTCCCCAGCTCTAGCCCAACTCCTACTTACCTGCCAGGTGAGATACTATGATCATGAAGGTGCTTCTCCCAGGGCAAGGCTCACCCATTGCACTCTGGGTGTGCTGCCCCTGCGATTTCCCCAAATGTGGGAAACTTGACTGCATAATTTGTGTTTCCCCTGGTCGGCTCTCGTATAATTCAGATCTCTTTGTCTCAGGTCTCTCTCCAGCCTAGTTTGCTGTCTGTTTCCACTTCTCTTTTCTTCAGCCGCTCCCTTCTATACCCTTGTGCACTATCCTGACTTCTCCTCCCGTCTGCTTACTTTGTGCCTTCCAATGCACAATGCAAACTACAGGTAGTGCTGCAGGGCCCACACCCTTTTACTTGCCTTACAGAGCAGCTCTGGAGCTGTTACAGTGCCCAGCTGCTGCAAGAAATCAGCTTGAATGCTTCAGGGGATGGGGCATGGCCAACATGAGCCCCACACCAAAGGAGGGTGGAGGTGTTTAATGCGAACTAGGGGTCATCCAAGCACCGCAAAAGGCCGCCATGCCCTGCACGCCCCTTTTCTCTTTTCATATGCAGATGAGGGTTGAAGCCAACTTTGACCCACTGCTTGGATGACATCACCGTATGCAAATCCGTCTTCTGCAGAACTTCCCCCAGGAATGCTTGCACTAGTTGTTGCATTTGGTTTGTTGTTTGGGGGTGCTTCAGTATTAGGCAGCCTTTTGCCCTCCCATGTTCATCTGAAAATATGTGTTCTCCCTGCAGTTGTTGTCCCAAGATGAGAGTTCCCTTGTGCTGCCTCAGTTGAATCTCCTTTACTTGACAGAGATGTGCATGAGCAGCGGCCCTCCCCAGCCCTATTCCAAATCATACTTATTTTGCATAGGAGATACCATGGTCATGAAGATTTTTCTCCCAGGGTGAGGTTCATTCATTGCATTTTGGGTATGCTGACCCCTGTGATTTCCCCAAATGTGGGAAACTTGACTGCATTATTTGTGGTAGTGGGAGACTGTGTTTGTGCTTTCCTCTGGTCAGCTCTGGTAAAAGTCAGATTTCTTTGTCTCAGATTTTCCTTTAGCCTTGTTCTTCTTTCGAGAGTTCCCTTGTGCTGCCTCAGTTGGATCTCCTTCACTTTACAGGGGGGTACCCGAGCAGCGACCCTCCCCAGCTCTAGCCCAACTCCTACTTACCTGCCAGGTGAGATACTATGATCATGAAGGTGCTTCTCCCAGGGCAAGGCTAACCCATTGTACTCTGGGTGTGCTGCTCCTGCGATTTCCCCAAATGTGGGAAACTTGACTGCATAATTTGTGTTTCCCCTGGTCGGCTCTCGTATAATTCAGATCTCTTTGTCTCAGGTCTCTCTCCAGCCTAGTTTGCTGTCTGTTTCCACTTCTCTTTTCTTCAGCCGCTCCCTTCTATACCCTTGTGCACTATCCTGACTTCTCCTCCCGTCTGCTTACTTTGTGCCTTCCAATGCACAATGCAAACTACAGGTAGTGCTGCAGGGCCCACACCCTTTTACTTGCCTTACAGAGCAGCTCTGGAGCTGTTACAGTGCCCAGCTGCTGCAAGAAATCAGCTTGAATGCTTCAGGGGCTGGGGCATAGCCAACATGAGCCCCACACCGAAGGAGGGTGGAGGTGTTTAATGCAAACTAGGGGTCAGACAAGCGCCGCAAAAGGCCACCATGCCCTGCACGCCCCTTTTCTGTTTTCATATGCAGACGAGGGTTGAAGCCAACTTTGACCCACTGCTTGGATGACATCACCATATGCAAATCCATCTGCGGCAGGCCTTCCCCCAGGAATGCTTGCACTAGTTGTTGCATTTGGTTTGTTGTTTGGAGGTGCTTCAGTATTAGGCAGCCTTCTGCCCTCCCATGTTCATCTGAAAATATGTGTTCTCCCTGCAGTTGTTGTCCCAAGATGAGAGTTCCCTTGTGCTGCCTCAGTTGAATCTCCTTTACTTGACAGAGATGTGCATGAGCAGCGGCCCTCCCCAGCCCTATTCCAAATCATACTTATTTTGCATAGGAGATACCATGGTCATGAAGATTTTTCTCCCAGGGTGAGGTTCATTCATTGCATTTTGGGTATGCTGACCCCTGTGATTTCCCCAAATGTGGGAAACTTGACTGCATTATTTGTGGTAGTGGGAGACTGTGTTTGTGCTTTCCTCTGGTCAGCTCTGGTAAAAGTCAGATTTCTTTGTCTCAGATTTTCCTTTAGCCTTGTTCTTCTTTCGAGAGTTCCCTTGTGCTGCCTCAGTTGGATCTCCTTCACTTTACAGGGGGGTACCCGAGCAGCGACCCTCCCCAGCTCTAGCCCAACTCCTACTTACCTGCCAGGTGAGATACTATGATCATGAAGGTGCTTCTCCCAGGGCAAGGCTCACCCATTGTACTCTGGGTGTGCTGCTCCTGCGATTTCCCCAAATGTGGGAAACTTGACTGCATAATTTGTGTTTCCCCTGGTCGGCTCTCGTATAATTCAGATCTCTTTGTCTCAGGTCTCTCTCCAGCCTAGTTTGCTGTCTGTTTCCACTTCTCTTTTCTTCAGCCGCTCCCTTCTATACCCTTGTGCACTATCCTGACTTCTCCTCCCGTCTGCTTACTTTGTGACTTCCAATGCACAATGCAAACTACAGGTAGTGCTGCAGGGCCCACACCCTTTTACTTGCCTTACAGAGCAGCTCTGGAGCTGTTACAGTGCCCAGCTGCTGCAAGAAATCAGCTTGAATGCTTCAGGGGATGGGGCATGGCCAACATGAGCCCCACACCAAAGGAGGGTGGAGGTGTTTAATGCGAACTAGGGGTCATCCAAGCACCGCAAAAGGCCGCCATGCCCTGCACGCCCCTTTTCTCTTTTCATATGCAGATGAGGGTTGAAGCCAACTTTGACCCACTGCTTGGATGACATCACCGTATGCAAATCCGTCTTCTGCAGAACTTCCCCCAGGAATGCTTGCACTAGTTGTTGCATTTGGTTTGTTGTTTGGGGGTGCTTCAGTATTAGGCAGCCTTCTGCCCTCCCATGTTCATCTGAAAATATGTGTTCTCCCTGCAGTTGTTGTCCCAAGATGAGAGTTCCCTTGTGCTGCCTCAGTTGAATCTCCTTTACTTGACAGAGATGTGCATGAGCAGCGGCCCTCCCCAGCCCTATTCCAAATCATACTTATTTTGCATAGGAGATACCATGGTCATGAAGATTTTTCTCCCAGGGTGAGGTTCATTCATTGCATTTTGGGTATGCTGACCCCTGTGATTTCCCCAAATGTGGGAAACTTGACTGCATTATTTGTGGTAGTGGGAGACTGTGTTTGTGCTTTCCTCTGGTCAGCTCTGGTAAAAGTCAGATTTCTTTGTCTCAGATTTTCCTTTAGCCTTGTTCTTCTTTCGAGAGTTCCCTTGTGCTGCCTCAGTTGGATCTCCTTCACTTTACAGGGGGGTACCCGAGCAGCGACCCTCCCCAGCTCTAGCCCAACTCCTACTTACCTGCCAGGTGAGATACTATGATCATGAAGGTGCTTCTCCCAGGGCAAGGCTCACCCATTGTACTCTGGGTGTGCTGCTCCTGCGATTTCCCCAAATGTGGGAAACTTGACTGCATAATTTGTGTTTCCCCTGGTCGGCTCTCGTATAATTCAGATCTCTTTGTCTCAGGTCTCTCTCCAGCCTAGTTTGCTGTCTGTTTCCACTTCTCTTTTCTTCAGCCGCTCCCTTCTATACCCTTGTGCACTATCCTGACTTCTCCTCCCGTCTGCTTACTTTGTGCCTTCCAATGCACAATGCAAACTACAGGTAGTGCTGCAGGGCCCACACCCTTTTACTTGCCTTACAGAGCAGCTCTGGAGCTGTTACAGTGCCCAGCTGCTGCAAGAAATCAGCTTGAATGCTTCAGGGGATGGGGCATGGCCAACATGAGCCCCACACCAAAGGAAGGTGGAGGTGTTTAATGCGAACTAGGGGTCATCCAAGCACCGCAAAAAGCCGCCATGCCCTGCACGCCCCTTTTCTCTTTTCATATGCAGATGAGGGTTGAAGCCAACTTTGACCCACTGCTTGGATGACATCACCGTATGCAAATCAGTCTTCTGCAGAACTTCCCCCAGGAATGCTTGCACTAGTTGTTGCATTTGGTTTGTTGTTTGGGGGTGCTTCAGTATTAGGCAGCCTTCTGCCCTCCCATGTTCATCTGAAAATATGTGTTCTCCCTGCAGTTGTTGTCCCCAGATGAGAGTTCCCTTGTGCTGCCTCAGTTGAATCTCCTTAACTTGACAGAGATGTGCCTGAGCAGCGGCCCACCCCAGCTCTATCCCAAATCATACTTATTTTGCATAGGACATACCATGGTCATGAAGATTATTCTCCCAGGGTGAGGTTCATTCATTGCATTCTGGGTATGCTGACCCCTGTGATTTCCCCAAATGTGGGAAACTCGACTGCTTTATTTGTGGTAGTGGGGGACTGTGTTTGTGTTTTCCTCTGGTCAGCTCTGGTAAAAGTCAGATTTCTTTGTTTCAGATCTTCCTCTAGCCTTGTTCTTCTTTCGAGAGTTCCCTTGTGCTGCCTCAGTTGGATCTCCTTCACTTGACAGGGGGGTGCCCGAGCAGAGACCCTCCCCAGCTCTAGCCCAACTCCTACTTACCTGCCAGGTGAGATACTATGATCATGATGGTGCTTCTCCCAGGGCAAGGCTCACCCATTGCACTCTGGGTGTGCTGCCCCTGCGATTTCCCCAAATGTGGGAAACTTGACTGCATAATTTGTGTTTCCCCTGGTCGGCTCTCGTATAATTCAGATCTCTTTGTCTCAGGTCTCTCTCCAGCCTAGTTTGCTGTCTGTTTCCACTTCTCTTTTCTTCAGCCGCTCCCTTCTATAACCTTGTGCACTATCCTGACTTCTCCTCCCGTCTGCTTACTTTGTGCCTTCCAATGCACAATGCAAACTACAGGTAGTGCTGCAGGGCCCACACCCTTTTACTTGCCTTACAGAGCAGCTCTGGAGCTGTTACAGTGCCCAGCTGCTGCAAGAAATCTGCTTGAATGCTTCAGGGGATGGGGCATGGCCAACATGAGCCCCACACCAAAAGAGGGTGGAGGTGTTTAATGCGAACTAGGGGTCATCCAAGCACCGCAAAAGGCCGCCATGCCCTGCACGCCCCTTTTCTCTTTTCATATGCAGACGAGGGTTGAAGCCAACTTTGACCCACTGCTTGGATGACATCACCATATGCAAATCCATCTGCGGCAGGCCTTCCCCCAGGAATGCTTGCACTAGTTGTTGCATTTGGTTTGTTGTTTGGGGGTGCATCAGTATTAGGCAGCCTTCTGCCCTCCCATGTTCATCTGAAAATATATGTTCTCCCTGCAGTTGTTGTCCCCAGATGAGAGTTCCCTTGTGTTGCCTCAGTTAAATCTCCTTTACTTGACAGAGATGTGCATGAGCAGCGGCCCTCCCCAGCCCTATTCCAAATCATACTTATTTTGCATAGGAGATACCATGGTCATGAAGATTTTTCTCCCAGGGTGAGGTTTATTCATTGCATTTTGGGTATGCTGACCCCTGTGATTTCCCCAAATGTGGGAAACTTGACTGCATTATTTGTGGTAGTGGGAGGCTGTGTTTGTGATTTCTTCTGGTCAGCTCTGGTAAAAGTCAGATTTCTTTGTCTCAGATTTTCCTTTAGCCTTGTTCTTCTTTCGAGAGTTCCCTTGTGCTGCCTCAGTTGGATCTCCTTCACTTTACAGGGGGGTACCCGAGCAGCGACCCTCCCCAGCTCTAGCCCAACTCCTACTTACCTGCCAGGTGAGATACTATGATCATGAAGGTGCTTCTCCCAGGGCAAGGCTCACCCATTGTACTCTGGGTGTGCTGCTCCTGCGATTTCCCCAAATGTGGGAAACTTGACTGCATAATTTGTGTTTCCCCTGGTCGGCTCTCGTATAATTCAGATCTCTTTGTCTCAGGTCTCTCTCCAGCCTAGTTTGCTGTCTGTTTCCACTTCTCTTTTTTTCAGCCGCTCCCTTCTATACCCTTGTGCACTATCCTGACTTCTCCTCCCGTCTGCTTACTTTGTGCCTTCCAATGCACAATGCAAACTACAGGTAGTGCTGCAGGGCCCACACCCTTTTACTTGCCTTACAGAGCAGCTCTGGAGCTGTTACAGTGGCCAGCTGCTGCAAGAAATCAGCTTGAATGCTTCAGGGGCTGGGGCATAGCCAACATGAGCCCCACACCGAAGGAGGGTGGAGGTGTTTAATGCAAACTAGGGGTCAGTCAAGCGCCGCAAAAGGCCACCATGCCCTGCACGCCCCTTTTCTGTTTTTATATGCAGACGAGGGTTGAAGCCACCTTTGACCCACTGCTTGGATGACATCACCATATGCAAATCCATCTGCGGCAGGCCTTCCCCCAGGAATGCTTGCACTAGTTGTTGCATTTGGTTTGTTGTTTGGGGGTGCTTCAGTATTAGGCAGCCTTCTGCTCCACCCTCCTTTGGTGTGGGGCTCATGTTGGCCATGTCCCATCCCCTGAAGCATTCAAGCAGATTTCTTGCAGCAGCTGGGCACTGTAACAGCTCCAGAGACGCTCTGTAAGGCAAGTAAAAGGGTGTGGGCCCTGCAGCACTACCTGTAGTTTGCATTGTGCATTGGAAGGCACAAAGTAAGCAGACGGGAGGAGAAGTCAGGATAGTGCACAAGGGTATAGAAGGGAGCGGCTGAAGAAAAGAGAAGTGGAAACAGACAGCAAACTAGGCTGGAGAGAGATCTGAGACAAAGAGATCTGAATTATACGAGAGCCGACCAGGGGAAACACAAATTATGCAGTCAAGTTTCCCACATTTGGGGAAATCGCAGGGGCAGCACACCCAGAGTGCAATGGGTGAGCCTTGCCCTGGGAGAAGCACCTTCATGATCATAGTATCTCACCTGGCAGGTAAGTAGGAGTTGGGCTAGAGCTAGGGAGGGTCGCTGCTCGGGCACCCCCCTGTTAAGTGAAGGAGATCCAACTGAGGCAGCACAAGGGAACTCTCGAAAGAAGAACAAGGCTAAAGGAAAATCTGAAACAAAGAAATCTGACTTTTACCAGAGCTGACCAGAAGAAATCACAAACACAGCCTCCCACTACCACAAATAATGCAGTCGAGTTTCCCACATTTGGGGAAATCACAGGGGTCAGCATACCCAAAATGCAATGAATGAACCTCACCCTGGGAGAAAAATCTTCATGACAATGGTATCTCCTATGCAAAATAAGTATGATTTGGAAGAGGGCTGGGGAGGGCCGCTGCTCATGCACATCTCTGTCAAGTAAAGGAGATTCAACTGAGGCAGCACAAGGGAACTCTCATCTTGGGACAACAACTGCAGGGAGAACATATATTTTCAGATGAACATGGGAGGGCAGAAGGCTGCCTAATACTGAAGCACCCCCAAACAACAAACCAAATGCAACAACTAGTGCAAGCATTCCTGGGGGAAGGCCTGCCGCAGATGGATTTGCATATGGTGATGTCATCCAAGCAGTTGGTCAAAGTTGGCTTCAACCCTCGTCTGCATATGAAAAGAGAAAAGGGGCGTGCAGGGCATGGTGGCCTTTTGCGGCGCTTGGCTGACCCCTAGTTTGCATTAAACACCTCCACCCTCCTTTGGTGTGGGGCTCATGTTGGCTATGCCCCAGCCCCTGAAGCATTCAAGCTGAATTCTTGCAGCAGCTGGGCACTGTAACAGCTCCAGAGCTGCTCTGTAAGGCAAGTAAAAGGGTGTGGGCCCTGCAGCACTACCTGTAGTTCGCATTGTGCGTTGGAAGGCACAAAGTAAGCAGACAGGAGGAGAAGTCAGGATAGTGCGCAAGGGCATAGAAGGGAGCGGCTCAAGAAAAGAGAAGTGGAAACAGACAGCAAACTAGGCTGGAGAGAGACCTGAGACAAAGAGATCTGAATTATACGAGAGCCGACCAGGGGAAACACAAATTATGCAGTCAAGTTTCCCACATTTGGGGAAATCGCAGGAGCAGCACACCCAGAGTGCAATGGGTGAGCCTTGCCCTGGGAGAAGCACCTTCATGATCATAGTATCTCACCTGGCAGGTAAGTAGGAGTTGGGCTAGAGCTGGGGAGGGTCGCTGCTCGGGTACCCCCCTGTAAAGTGAAGGAGATCCAACTGAGGCAGCACAAGGGAACTCTCGAAAGAAGAACAAGGCTAGAGGAAAATCTGAGACAAAGAAATCTGACTTTTACCAGAGCTGACCAGAGGAAAGCACAAACACAGTCCCCCACTACCACAAATAATGCAGTCAAGTTTCCCACATTTGGGGAAATCACAGAGGTCAGCATACCCAAAATGCAATGAATGAACCTCACCCTGGGAGAACAATCTTCATGACCATGGTATCTCCTATGCAAAATAAGTATGATTTGGAATAGGGCTGGGAAGGGCCGCTGCTCATGCACATCTCTGTCAAGTAAAGGAGATTCAACTGAGGCAGCACAAGGGAACTCTCATCTGGGGACAACAACTGCAGGGAGAACACATATTTTCAGATGAACATGGGAGGGCAGAAGGCTGCCTAATACTGAAGCACCCCCAAACAACAAACCAAATGCAACAACTAGTGCAAGCATTCCTGGGGGAAGTTCTGCAGAAGATGGATTTGCATACGGTGATGTCATCCAAGCAGTGGGTCAAAGTTGGCTTCAACCCTCATCTGCATATGAAAAGAGAAAAGGGGCGTGCAGGGCATGGCGGCCTTTTGCGGTGCTTGGATGACCCCTAGTTCGCATTAAACACCTCCACCCTCCTTCGGTGTGGGGCTCATGTTGGCTATGCCCCAGCCCCTGAAGCATTCAAGCTGATTTCTTGCAGCAGCTGGGCACTGTAACAGCTCCAGAGCTGCTCTGTAAGGCAAGTAAAAGGGTGTGGGCCCTGCAGCACTACCTGTAGTTTGCATTGTGCATTGGAAGGCACAAAGTAAGCAGATGGGAGGAGAAGTCAGGATAGTGCACAAGGGTATAGAAGGGAGCGGCTGAAGAAAAGAGAAGTGGAAACAGACAGCAAACTAGGCTGGAGAGAGACCTGAGACAAAGAGATCTGAATTATACGTGAGCCGACCAGGGGAAACACAAATTATGCAGTCAAGATTCCCACATTTGGGGAAATCGCAGGAGCATCACACCCAGAGTACAATGGGTGAGCCTTGCCCTGGGAGAAGCACCTTCATGATCATAGTATCTCACCTGGCAGGTAAGTAGGAGTTGGGCTAGAGCTGGGGAGGGTCGCTGCTCGGGTACCCCCCTGTAAAGTGAAGGAGATCCAACTGAGGCAGCACAAGGGAACTCTCGAAAGAAGAACAAGGCTAAAGGAAAATCTGAGACAAAGAAATCTGACTTTTACCAGAGCTGACCAGAGGAAAGCACAAACACAGTCTCCCACTACCACAAATAATGCAGTCAAGTTTCCGACATTTGGGGAAATCACAGGGGTCAGCATACCCAAAATGCAATGAATGAACCTCACCCTGGGAGAAAAATCTTCATGACCATGGTATCTCCTATGCAAAATAAGTATGATTTGGAATAGGGCTGGGGAGGGCCGCTGCTCATGCACATCTCTGTCAAGTAAAGGAGATTCAACTGAGGCAGCACAAGGGAACTCTCATCTTGGGACAACAACTGCAGGGAGAACATATATTTTCAGATGAACATGGGAGGGCAGAAGGCTGCCTAATACTGAAGCACCCCCAAACAACAAACCAAATGCAACAACTAGTGCAAGCATTCCTGGGGGAAGGCCTGCCGCAGATGGATTTGCATATGGTGATGTCATCCAAGCAGTGGGTCAAAGTTGGCTTCAATCCTCGTCTGCATATGAAAAGAGAAAAGGGGCGTGCAGGGCATGGTGGCCTTTTGCGGCGCTTGGCTGACCCCTAGTTTGCATTAAACACCTCCACCCTCCTTTGGTGTGGGGCTCATGTTGGCTATGCCCCAGCCCCTGAAGCATTCAAGCTGATTTCTTGCAGCAGCTGGGCACTGTAACAGCTCCAGAGCTGCTCTGTAAGGCAAGTAAAAGGGTGTGGGCCCTGCAGCACTACCTGTAGTTCGCATTGTGCATTGGAAGGCACAAAGTAAGCAGACGGGAGGAGAAGTCAGGATAGTGCACAAGGGTATAGAAGGGAGCGGCTGAAGAAAAGAGAAGTGGAAACAGACAGCAAACTAGGCTGGAGAGAGACCTGAGACAAAGAGATCTGAATTATACGAGAGCCGACCAGGGGAAACACAAATTATGCAGTCAAGTTTCCCACATTTGGGGAAATCGCAGGGGCAGCACACCCAGAGTGCAATGGGTGAGCCTTGCCCTGGGAGAAGCACCTTCATGATCATAGTATCTCACCTGGCAGGTAAGTAGGAGTTGGGCTAGAGCTGGGGAGGGTCGCTGCTCGGGTTCCCCCCTGTGAAGTGAAGGAGATCCAACTGAGGCAGCACCAGGGAACTCTCGAAAGAAGAACAAGGCTAGAGGAAGATCTGAGACAAAGAAATCTGACTTTTACCAGAGCTGACCAGAGGAAAGCACAAACACAGTCCCCCACTACCACAAATAATGCAGTCGAGTTTCCCACATTTGGGAAAATCACAGGGGTCAGCATACCCAGAATGCAATGAATGAACCTCACCCTGGGAGAACAATCTTCATGACCATGGTATCTCCTATGCAAAATAAGTATGATTTGGGATAGGGCTGGTGAGGGCCGCTGCTCAGGCACATCTCTGTCAAGTAAAGGAGATTCAACTGAGGCAGCACAAGGGAACTCTCATCTGGGGACAACAACTGCAGGGAGAACACATATTTTCAGATGAACATGGGAGGGCAGAAGGCTGCCTAATACTGAAGCACCCCCAAACAACAAACCAAATGCAACAACTAGTGCAAGCATTCCTGGGGGAAGTTCTGCAGAAGATGGATTTGCATACGGTGATGTCATCCAAGCAGTGGGTCAAAGTTGGCTTCAACCCTCATCTGCATATGAAAAGAGAAAAGGGGCGTGCAGGGCATGGCGGCCTTTTGCGGTGCTTGGATGACCCCTAGTTCGCATTAAACACCTCCACCCTCCTTCGGTGTGGGGCTCATGTTGGCTATGCCCCAGCCCCTGAAGCATTCAAGCTGATTTCTTGCAGCAGCTGGGCACTGTAACAGCTCCAGAGCTGCTCTGTAAGGCAAGTAAAAGGGTGTGGGCCCTGCAGCACTACCTGTAGTTTGCATTGTGCATTGGAAGGCACAAAGTAAGCAGATGGGAGGAGAAGTCAGGATAGTGCACAAGGGTATAGAAGGGAGCGGCTGAAGAAAAGAGAAGTGGAAACAGACAGCAAACTAGGCTGGAGAGAGACCTGAGACAAAGAGATCTGAATTATACGTGAGCCGACCAGGGGAAACACAAATTATGCAGTCAAGATTCCCACATTTGGGGAAATCGCAGGAGCATCACACCCAGAGTACAATGGGTGAGCCTTGCCCTGGGAGAAGCACCTTCATGATCATAGTATCTCACCTGGCAGGTAAGTAGGAGTTGGGCTAGAGCTGGGGAGGGTCGCTGCTCGGGTACCCCCCTGTAAAGTGAAGGAGATCCAACTGAGGCAGCACAAGGGAACTCTCGAAAGAAGAACAAGGCTAAAGGAAAATCTGAGACAAAGAAATCTGACTTTTACCAGAGCTGACCAGAGGAAAGCACAAACACAGTCTCCCACTACCACAAATAATGCAGTCAAGTTTCCGACATTTGGGGAAATCACAGGGGTCAGCATACCCAAAATGCAATGAATGAACCTCACCCTGGGAGAAAAATCTTCATGACCATGGTATCTCCTATGCAAAATAAGTATGATTTGGAATAGGGCTGGGGAGGGCCGCTGCTCATGCACATCTCTGTCAAGTAAAGGAGATTCAACTGAGGCAGCACAAGGGAACTCTCATCTTGGGACAACAACTGCAGGGAGAACATATATTTTCAGATGAACATGGGAGGGCAGAAGGCTGCCTAATACTGAAGCACCCCCAAACAACAAACCAAATGCAACAACTAGTGCAAGCATTCCTGGGGGAAGGCCTGCCGCAGATGGATTTGCATATGGTGATGTCATCCAAGCAGTGGGTCAAAGTTGGCTTCAATCCTCGTCTGCATATGAAAAGAGAAAAGGGGCGTGCAGGGCATGGTGGCCTTTTGCGGCGCTTGGCTGACCCCTAGTTTGCATTAAACACCTCCACCCTCCTTTGGTGTGGGGCTCATGTTGGCTATGCCCCAGCCCCTGAAGCATTCAAGCTGATTTCTTGCAGCAGCTGGGCACTGTAACAGCTCCAGAGCTGCTCTGTAAGGCAAGTAAAAGGGTGTGGGCCCTGCAGCACTACCTGTAGTTCGCATTGTGCATTGGAAGGCACAAAGTAAGCAGACGGGAGGAGAAGTCAGGATAGTGCACAAGGGTATAGAAGGGAGCGGCTGAAGAAAAGAGAAGTGGAAACAGACAGCAAACTAGGCTGGAGAGAGACCTGAGACAAAGAGATCTGAATTATACGAGAGCCGACCAGGGGAAACACAAATTATGCAGTCAAGTTTCCCACATTTGGGGAAATCGCAGGGGCAGCACACCCAGAGTGCAATGGGTGAGCCTTGCCCTGGGAGAAGCACCTTCATGATCATAGTATCTCACCTGGCAGGTAAGTAGGAGTTGGGCTAGAGCTGGGGAGGGTCGCTGCTCGGGTTCCCCCCTGTGAAGTGAAGGAGATCCAACTGAGGCAGCACCAGGGAACTCTCGAAAGAAGAACAAGGCTAGAGGAAGATCTGAGACAAAGAAATCTGACTTTTACCAGAGCTGACCAGAGGAAAGCACAAACACAGTCCCCCACTACCACAAATAATGCAGTCGAGTTTCCCACATTTGGGAAAATCACAGGGGTCAGCATACCCAGAATGCAATGAATGAACCTCACCCTGGGAGAACAATCTTCATGACCATGGTATCTCCTATGCAAAATAAGTATGATTTGGGATAGGGCTGGTGAGGGCCGCTGCTCAGGCACATCTCTGTCAAGCAAAGGAGATTCAACTGAGGCAGCACAAGGGAACTCTCATCTGGGGACAACAACTGCAGGGAGACCACATCTTTTCAGATGAACATGGGAGGGCGGAAGGCTGCCTAATACTGAAGCACCATCAAATATCAAACCATATGCAACAACTAGTACAAGCACTCCTGGGGGAAGGTCTGCAGCAGACGGATTTGCATATGGTGATGTTATCCAAGCAGTGGGCCAAAGTTGACTGGAACCCTCATCTGCATATGAAAAGAGAAAAGGGGCATGCAGGGCATGGCGGCCTTTTGCAGTGCTTGGATGACCCCTAGTTCGCATTAAACACCCCCACCCTCCTTTGGTGTGGGGCTCATGTTGGCCATGCCCCATCCCCTGAAGCATTCAAGCTGATTTCTTGCAGCAGCTGGGCACTGTAACAGCTCCAGAGCTGCTCTGTAAGGCAAGTAAAAGGGTGTGGGCCCTGAAGCACTACCTGTAGTTTGCATTGTGCATTGGAAGGCACAAAGTAAGCAGACGGGAGGAGAAGTCAGGATAGTGCACAAGGGTATAGAAGGGAGCGGCTGAAGAAAAGAGAAGTGGAAACAGACAGCAAACTAGGCTGGAGAGAGACCTGAGACAAAGAGATCTGAATTATACGAGAGCCGACCAAGGGAAACACAAATTATGCAGTCAAGTTTCCCACATTTGGGGAAATCGCAGGGGCAGCACACCCAGAGTGCAATGGGTGAGCCTTGCCCTGGGAGAAGCACCTTCATGATCATAGTATCTCACCTGGCAGGTAAGTAGGAGTTGGGCTAGAGCTGGGGAGGGTCGCTGCTCGGGTACCCCCCTGTAAAGTGAAGGAGATCCAACTGAGGCAGCACAAGGGAACTCTCGAAAGAAGAACAAGGCTAGAGGAAAATCTGAGACAAAGAAATCTGACTTTTACCAGAGCTGACCAGAGGAAAGCACAAACACAGTCCCCCACTACCACAAATAATGCAGTCAAGTTTCCCACATTTGGGGAAATCACAGGGGTCAGCATACCCAAAATGCAATGAATGAACCTCACCCTGGGAGAACAATCTTCATGACCATGGTATCTCCTATGCAAAATAAGTATGATTTGGAATAGGGCTGGGGAGGGCCGCTGCTCATGCACATCTCTGTCAAGTAAAGGAGATTCAACTGAGGCAGCACAAGGGAACTCTCATCTGGGGACAACAACTGCAGGGAGAACACATATTTTCAGATGAACATGGGAGGGCAGAAGGCTGCCTAATACTGAAGCACCCCCAAACAACAAACCAAATGCAACAACTAGTGCAAGCATTCCTGGGGGAAGTTCTGCAGAAGACGGATTTGCATACGGTGATGTCATCCAAGCAGTGGGTCAAAGTTGGCTTCAACCCTCATCTGCATATGAAAAGAGAAAATGGGCGTGCAGGGCATGGCGGCCTTTTGCGGTGCTTGGATGACCCCTAGTTCGCATTAAACACCTCCACCCTCCTTTGGTGTGGGGCTCATGTTGGCCATGCCCCATCCCCTGAAGCATTCAAGCTGATTTCTTGCAGCAGCTGGGCACTGTAACAGCTCCAGAGCTGCTCTGTAAGGCAAGTAAAAGGGTGTGGGCCCTGCAGCACTTCCTGTAGTTTGCATTGTGCATTGGAAGGCACAAAGTAAGCAGACTGGGGGAGAAGTCAGGATAGTGCACAAGGGTATAGAAGGGAGCGGCTGAAGAAAAGAGAAGTGGAAACAGACAGCAAACTAGGCTGGAGAGAGACCTGAGACAAAGAGATCTGAATTATACGAGAGCCGACCAGGGGAAACACAAATTATGCAGTCAAGTTTCCCACATTTGGGGAAATCGCAGGGGCAGCACACCCAGAGTGCAATGGGTGAGCCTTGCCCTGGGAGAAGCACCTTCATGATCATAGTATCTCACCTGGCAGGTAAGTAGGAGTTGGGCTAGAGCTGGGGAGGGTCGCTGCTCGGGTTCCCCCCTGTGAAGTAAAGGAGATCCAACTGAGGCAGCACCAGGGAACTCTCGAAAGAAGAACAAGGCTAGAGGAAGATCTGAGACAAAGAAATCTGACTTTTACCAGAGCTGACCAGAGGAAAGCACAAACACAGTCCCCCACTACCACAAATAATGCAGTCGAGTTTCCCACATTTGGGAAAATCACAGGGGTCAGCATACCCAGAATGCAATGAATGAACCTCACCCTGGGAGAACAATCTTCATGACCATGGTATCTCCTATGCAAAATAAGTATGATTTGGGATAGGGCTGGTGAGGGCCGCTGCTCAGGCACATCTCTGTCAAGTAAAGGAGATTCAACTGAGGCAGCACAAGGGAACTCTCATCTGGGGACAACAACTGCAGGGAGACCACATCTTTTCAGATGAACATGGGAGGGCGGAAGGCTGCCTAATACTGAAGCACCATCAAATATCAAACCATATGCAACAACTAGTACAAGCACTCTTGGGGGAAGGTCTGCAGCAGACGGATTTGCATATGGTGATGTTATCCAAGCAGTGGGTCAAAGTTGACTGGAACCCTCATCTGCATATGAAAAGAGTAAAGGGGCATGCAGGGCATGGCGGCCTTTTGCAGTGCTTGGATGACCCCTAGTTCGCATTAAACACCCCCACCCTCCTTTGGTGTGGGGCTCATGTTGGCCATGCCCCATCCCCTGAAGCATTCAAGCTGATTTCTTGCAGCAGCTGGGCACTGTAACAGCTCCAGAGCTGTTCTGTAAGGCAAGTAAAAGAGTGTGGGCCCTGCAGCACCACCTGTTGTTCGCATTGTGCGTTGGAAGGCACAAATTAAGCAGACGGGAGGAGAAGTCAGGATAGTGCGCAAGGGCATTCTTTTCTCTTAGTCCGGGGGCAAGGCTTCAAAATGGGGTCTGCAACGGAGGAGACACAGGGGGCGTGGTCACAGCAGCTTTTCTCTACAGTCTGCACCAGCAGGAGCCTACACCATTTTTTATGATCACGCTGAACTGCAGTGCGACTGCAATTACAGCATGGTCAAGAAGGGAGGCGTCATGCTGGGTGGCCATGCCCTGTCACTGTGCAGGAGCCAGCACCGCTCACACACTAGTCCCCGGGTGCAGCCCCCAACCCCCGGGACTCCCGGAGCAACAAAATGTAGATTCAGGCCACCAGGCCACGCCCCTACCTATGAAACCATGCCTCCTTTTTACCATTGCGCTGTTTATCTGCGCGCACTGCATTACAATCTCCCTCGCCACCTCTCTGGGTCTCACCAGTGATAGTGACACCTCTGCCATGCTTGTAGCAGCTGGTCCTAAGATCTACGCCTCAAGCCCTGAGTGTTTGCCCTTGTGACTTGTTGATCATCATAGCGAAGCAGATGCTTACAGAAAACTGCAGGGGCTTAGACTGAAAATAAAAAAATTGATGGGTATAAGGTAGAGAGGAGCGGGTTCGGTTCTCCGAGAACCGAATTCCCCACGAACTCCACGTGGTTAACACTGGTCCGAGGCAGGCTCGGTTGTTCCCGCCTGACTCGGAAAACCTGAACAAGGGAAAATGTCATCATCCCGCTGTCGGATTCTCGCGAGATTCGGATTCCATATAAAGAGCTGCGCGTTGCTGCCATTTTTACTCGTGCATTGAAGAGAGAGCGGAGAGGACGTGGCTATGTTCTCTCAGTGGAAATCTCAATATCAGTGCTCAGTATCAGTGGTTACTTATTGCTGCTCAGTAATACTAGTAGTGTGTCTCTCCTGCTCAGTGTCAGTTCTCAGTAGTATCCTCATCAGTGCTCAGTATCACTGCTCATTGTCTTGTGCTGCATTGTGGTGCTCAGCATACTACAGTACATTACTAATAGTCCAGTGCTGCATCTTGCTGCTCAGTGTCAGTTCTAGTATCCTCATCAGTGCTCACTATCACTGCTCATTGCATTGTGGTGTTCTGTATACTACAGTAACATAGTAATATAGTATATATAGAGGAGCGGGTTCGGTTCTCAGAGAACCGAATTCCCGACGAACTCCACGTGGTTTACACTGGTCCGAGGCAGGCTCCGTTGTTCCCGCCTTACTCGGAAAACCTGAACAAGGGAAAATGTCATCATCCCGCTGTCGGATTCTCGCGAGATTCGGATTCCATATAAAGAGCTGCGCGTTGCCGCCATTTTTACTCGTGCATTGAAGAGAGAGCGGAGAGGACGTGGCTATGTTCTCTCAGTGGAAATCTCCATATCAGTGCTCAGTATCAGTGGTTACTTATTGCTGCTCAGTAATACTAGTAGTGTGTCTCTCCTGCTCAGTGTCAGTTCTCAGTAGTATCCTCATCAGTGCTCAGTATCACTGCTCATTGTCTTGTGCTGCATTGTGGTGCTCAGCATACTACAGTACATTACTAATAGTCCAGTGCTGCATCTTGCTGCTCAGTGTCAGTTTTAGTATCCTCATCAGTGCTCACTATCACTGCTCATTACATTGTGGTGTTCTGTATACTACAGTAACATAGTAATATAGTAACATATAGTAACATAGTTTTTGAGGTTGAATAGAGGCAAATTGCCCATCGTGTTCAACCTGTTTTAAGTTGTGATGATTCTACATACTTGCTGAATAATGTTTTATGACTAGTTAGCTACTATAACTCATGTTACCCCCGGATTAACCATGTTGATATTTTAAGTATTATAACCTTGGATAGCTTTTTCATTCAGAAATGTATCCATTCCTTTTTTAAATCCAATTACAGAGTCCGCCATTACCACCTTCCCTGGCAGGGAATTCCACATCCTGATTGCCCTAACAGTGAAGATCATAGTATCTCACCTGGCAGGTAAGTAGGAGTTGGGCTAGAGCTGTGGAGGATTGCTGCTCGTGCACCCCCTGTCAAGTGAAGGAGATCCAACTGAGGCAGCACAAGGGAACTCTCGAAAGAAGAACAAGGCTAGAGGAAGATCTGAGACAAAGAAATCTGACTTTTACCAGAGCTGACCAGAGGAAAGCACAAACACAGTCCCCCACTACCACAAATAATGCAGTCGAGTTTCCCACATTTGGGGAAATCACAGGGGTCAGCATACCCAGAATGCAATGAATGAACCTCACCCTGGGAGAACAATCTTCATGACCATGGTATCTCCTATGCAAAATAAGTATGATTTGGGATAGGGCTGGGGAGGGCCGCTGCTCAGGCACATCTCTGTCAAGTAAAGGAGATTCAACTGAGGCAGCACAAGGGAACTCTCATCTGGGGACAACAACTGCAGGGAGAACACATATTTTCAGATGAACATGGGAGGGCAGAAGGCTGCCTAATACTGAAGCACCCCCAAAAAACAAACCAAATGCAACTACTAGTGCAAGCATTCCTGGGGGAAGGCCTGCAGCAGATGGATTTGCATATGGTGATGTCATCCAAGCAGTGGGTCAAAGTTGGCTTCAACCCTCGTCTGCATATGAAAATAAAAAAGGGGTGTGCAGGGCATGGCGGCCTTTTGCGGCGCTTGGATGACCCCTAGTTCGCATTAAACACCTCCACCCTCCTTCGGTGTGGGGCTCATGTTGGCTATGCCCAAGCCCCTGAAGCATTCAAGCTGATTTCTTGCAGCAGCTGGGCACTGTAACAGCTCCAGAGCTGCTCTGTAAAGCAAGTAAAAGGGTGTGGGCCCTGCAGCACTACCTGTATTTTGCATTGTGCGTTGGAAGGCACAAAGTAAGCAGACGGGGAAGTCAGGATAGTGCACAAGGGCATAGAAGGGAGCGGCTCAAGAAAAGAGAAGTGGAAACAGGCAGCAAACTAGGCTGGAGAGGGACCTGAGACAAAGAGATCTAAATTATATAAGAGCCGACCAGGGGAAACACAAATTATGCAGTCAAGTGTCCCACATTTGGGGAAATCGCAGGAGCAGCACACCCAGAGTGCAATGGGTGAGCCTTGCCCTGGGAGAAGCACCTTCATGATCATAGTATCTCACCTGGCAGGTAAGTAGGAGTTGGGCTAGAGCTGGGGAGGGTTGCTGCTCGGGTACCCCCCTGTCAAGTGAAGGAGATCCAACTGAGGCAGCACAAGGGAACTCTCGAAAGAAGAACAAGGCTAGAGGAAAATCTGAGACAAAGAAATCTGACTTTTACCAGAGCTGACCAGAGGAAAGCACAAACACAGCCCCCACTACCACAAATAATGCAGTCGAGTTTCCCACATTTGGGGAAATCACAGGGGTCAGCATACCCAAAATGCAATGAATGAACCTCACCCTCGGAGAACAATCTTCATGACCATGGTATCTCCTATGCAAAATAAGTATGATTTGGGATAGGGCTGGGGAGGGCCGCTGCTCAGGCACATCTCTGTCAAGTAAAGGAGATTCAACTGAGGCAGCACAAGGGAACTCCCATCTGGGGACAACAACTGCAGGGAGAACACATATTTTCAGATGAACATGGGAGGGCAGAAGGCTGCCTAATACTGAAGCACCCCCAAACAACAAACCAAATGCAACAACTAGTACAAGCATTCCTGGGGGAAGTTCTGCAGAAGACGGATTTGCATACGGTGATGTCATCCAAGCAGTGGGCCAAAGTTGGCTGGAACCCTCATCTGCATATGAAAAGAGAAAAGGGGTATGCAGGGCATGGCGGCCTTTTGCGGCGTTGGATGACCCTTAGTTCGCATTAAACACCCCCACCCTCCTTCGGTGTGGGGCTCATGTTGGCTATGCCCCAGCCCCTGAAGCATTCAAGCTGATTTCTTGCAGCAGCTTGGCACTGTAACAGCTCCAGAGCTGCTCTGTACGGCAAGTAAAAGGGTGTGGGCCCTGCAGCACTACCTGTAGTTTGCATTGTGCATTGGAAGGCACTTAAGAAAAGAGAAGTGGAAACAGACAGCAAACTAGGCTGGAGAGAAACCTGAGACAAAGAGATCTGAAGTATACGAGAGCCGACCAGGGGAAACACAAATTATGCAGTCAAGTTTCCCACATTTGGGGAAATCGCAGGAGCAGCACACCCAGAGTGCAATGGGTGAGCCTTGCCCTGGGAGAAGCACCTACGTGATCATAGTATCTCACCTGGCAGGTAAGTAGGAGTTGGGCTAGAACTGGGGAGGGTCGCTGCTCGGGTACCCCCCTGTCAAGTGAAGGAGATCCAACTGAGGCAGCACAAGGGAATTCTCGAAAGAAGAACAAGGCTAGAGGAAGATCTGAGACAAAGAAATCTGACTTTTACCAGAGCTGACCAGAGGAAAACACAAACACAGTCCCCCACTACCACAAATAATGCTGTCGAGTTTCCCACATTTGGGGAAATCACAGGGGTCAGCATACCCAGAATGCAATGAATGAACCTCACACTGGGAGAATAATCTTCATGACCATGGTATCTCCTATGCAAAATAAGTTTGATTTGGGATAGGGCTGGGGAGGGCCGCTGCTCAGGCACATCTCTGTCAATTAAAGGAGATTCAACTGAGGCAGCATAAGGGAACTCTCACTGGGGACAACAACTGCAGGGAGAACACATATTTTCAGATGAACATGGGAGGGCAGAAGGCTGCCTAATACTGAAGCACCCCCAAACAACAAACCAAATGCAACAACTAGTGCAAGCATTCCTGGGGGAAGGCCTGCAGCAGATGGATTTGCATATGGTGATGTCATCCAAGCAGTGGGTCAAAGTTGGCTTCAACCCTCGTCTGCATATGAAAAGAGAAAAGGGGCGTGCAGGGCATGGCGGCCTTTTGCGGCGCTTGGATGACCCCTAGTTCGCATTAAACACCTCCACCCTCCTTCGGTGTGGGGCTCATGTTGGCTATGCCCCAGCCCCTGAAGCATTCAAGCTGATTTCTTGCAGTAGCTGGGCACTGTAACAGCTCCAGAGCTGCTCTGTACGGCAAGTAAAAGGGTGTGGGCCCTGCAGCACTACCTGTAGTTTGCATTGTGCATTGGAAGGCACAAAGTAAGCAGACGGGAGAAGTAAGGATAGTGCGCAAGGCCATAGAATGGAGCGGCTTAAGAAAAGAGAAGTGGAAACAGACAGCAAACTAGGCTGGAGAGAGACCTGAGACAAAGAGATCTGAATTATACGAGAGCCGACCAGGGGAAACACAAATTATGCAGTCAAGTTTCCCACATTTGGGGAAATCGCAGGAGCAGCACACCCAGAGTGCAATGGGTGAGCCTTGCCCTGGGAGAAGCACCTACGTGATCATAGTATCTCACCTGGCAGGTAAGTAGGAGTTGGGCTAGAGCTGGGGAGGGTCGCTGCTCGGGTACCCCCCTGTCAAGTGAAGGAGATCCAACTGAGGCAGCACAAGGGAATTCTCGAAAGAAGAACAAGGCTAGAGGAAGATCTGAGACAAAGAAATCTGACTTTTACCAGAGCTGACCAGAGGAAAACACAAACACAGTCCCCCACTACCACAAATAATGCTGTCGAGTTTCCCACATTTGGGGAAATCACAGGGGTCAGCATACCCAGAATGCAATGAATGAACCTCACACTGGGAGAATAATCTTCATGACCATGGTATCTCCTATGCAAAATAAGTATGATTTGGGATAGGGCTGGGGAGGGCCGCTGCTCAGGCACATCTCTGTCAAGTAAAGGAGATTCAACTGAGGCAGCATAAGGGAACTCTCATCTGGGGACAACAACTGCAGGGAGAACACATATTTTCAGATGAACATGGGAGGGCAGAAGGCTGCCTAATACTGAAGCACCCCCAAACAACAAACCAAATGCAACAACTAGTGCAAGCATTCCTGGGGGAAGGCCTGCAGCAGATGGATTTGCATATGGTGATGTCATCCAAGCAGTGGGTCAAAGTTGGCTTCAACCCTCGTCTGCATATAAAAAGAGAAAAGGGGCGTGCAGGGCATGGCGGCCTTTTGCGGCGCTTGGATGACCCCTAGTTCGCATTAAACACCTCCATTCTCCTTCGGTGTGGGGCTCATGTTGGCTATGCCCCAGCCCCTGAAGCATTCAAGCTGATTTCTTGCAGTAGCTGGGCACTGTAACAGCTCCAGAGCTGCTCTGTACGGCAAGTAAAAGGGTGTGGGCCCTGCAGCACTACCTGTAGTTTGCATTGTGTATTGGAAGGCACAAAGTAAGCAGACGGGAGAAGTAAGGATAGTGCGCAAGGCCATAGAATGGAGCGGCTTAAGAAAAGAGAAGTGGAAACAGACAGCAAACTAGGCTGGAGAGAGACCTGAGACAAAGAGATCTGAATTATACGAGAGCCGACCAGGGGAAACACAAATTATGCAGTCAAGTTTCCCACATTTGGGGAAATCGCAGGGGCAGCACATCCAGAGTGCAATGGGTGAGCCTTGCCCTGGGAGAAGCACCTTCATGATTATAGTATCTCACCTGGCAGGTAAGTAGAAGTTGGGCTAGAGCTGGGGAGGGTCGCTGCTCGGGCACACCCCTGTCAAGTGAAGGAGATCCAACTGAGGCAGCACAAGGGAACTCTCGAAAGAAGAACAAGGCTAGAGGAAGATCTGAAACAAATAAATCTGACTTTTACCAGAGCTGACCAGAGGAAAGCACAAACACAGTCCCCCACTACCACAAATAATGCAGTTGAGTTTCCCACATTTGGGGAAATCACAGGGGTCAGCATACCCAGAATGCAATGAATGAACCTCACCCTGGGAGAACAATCTTCAAGACCATGGTCTCTCCTATGCAAAATAAGTATGATTTGGGATAGGGCTGGGGAGGGCCGCTGCTCAGGCGCATCTCTGTCAAGTAAAGGAGATTCAACTGAGGCAGCACAAGGGAACTCTCATCTGGGGACAACAACTGCAGGGAGAACACATATTTTCAGATGAACATGGGAGGGCAGAAGGCTGCCTAATACTGAAGCACCCCCAAACAACAAACCAAATGCAACAACTAGTGCAAACATTCCTAGGGGAAGGCCTGCAGCAGATGGATTTGCATATGGTGATGCCATCCAAGCAGTGGGTCAAAGTTGGCTTCAACCCTCGTCTGCATATGAAAAGAGAAAAGGGGCGTGCAGGGCATGGCGGCCTTTTGCGGCGCTTGGCTGACCCCTAGTTCGCATTACACACCTCCACCCTCCTTCGGTGTGGGGCTCATGTTGGCTATGCCCCAGCCCCTGAAGCATTCAAGCTGATTTCTTGCAGCAGCTGGGCACTGTAACTGCTCCAGAGCTGCTCTGTACGGCAAGTAAAAGGGTGTGGGCCCTGCAGCACTACCTGTAGTTTGCATTGTGCGTTGGAAGGCACGAAGTAAGCAGACGGGAGAAGTCAGGATAGTGCGCAAGGGCATAGAAGGGAGCGGCTCAAGAAAAGAGAAGTGGAAACAGACAGCAAACTAGGCTGGAGAGAGACCTGCGACAAAGAGATCTGAATTATACGAGAGCCGACCAAGGGAAACACAAATTATGCAGTCAAGTTTCCCACATTTGGGGAAATCGCAGGGGCAGCACAACCAGAGTGCAATGGGTGAGCCTTGCCCTGGGAGAAGCACCTTCATGATCATAGTATCTCACCTGGCAGGTAAGTAGGAGTTGGGCTAGAGCTGGGGAGGGTCGCTGCTCGGGTACCCCCCTGTCAAGTGAAAGAGATCCAACTGAGGCAGCACAAGGGAACTCTCGAAAGAAGAACAAGGCTAGAGGAAGATCTGAGATAAAGAAATCTGATTTTTACCCGAGCTGACCAGAGGAAAGCACAAACACAGTCCCCCACTACCACAAATAATGCAGTTGAGTTTCCCACGTTTGGGGAAATCACAGGGGTCTAGAGATTCACAAGAAGAAAAGTCCCTGTATTGGGCACACGCGGACAAATATACTTACTTAAAGTCAAATATCTGTTACGATAGATGACCACTAATTTTAAAATATAACTTTTATTATTATTACTTAAGACATTAGCGAAATATAGTGCATGTGAATTGTGATTAACGTGAATGAATTTATGTGAATAAATTTAATAAAGTGAATTAAAAAGCTTCGCCACTGTAATGATGTATTTCTTCACTGTCTCCAATGTTTTAAACAGTGTTTGAGTGTTAGTAACAACTATAGTTGCCAGATGTCTTGCAATGATACATTTGTATCCAGGAGTAAACAACTCCTACATGTGACTTAATAATACCACCACTTATGTAATTTTGACTTCGTATTGACAGTGTGCGCATCACTGACTATATTTTGCGATAATTAAATGGTGGGCCACAATATCTAGTTGCCTCCTCTGAATAGTGTATTGATTGCTTTGCTGCTAGCGGGATAATATCCCTGTGCCTCTGTCCTAAATGATTATATGATACTTTGTGTGTTATTTTCTCCTTGAAATGCCCTTATAGCTGTCTGACAGAAAATTCTCAGACAGATGGGGCTGGAAATTATTCTCTACACATGTGTATCTTTGATAATAGTCTTTACTATATGGGAGTGGGTCCTATATCGACATCACTTGCACATATGTTTATTATGCATTTACCATACAGTCACTGTTTTTTTATGATTTTACTCAACATCTGTTATGCACATGTGTAGTTTGTTGAACAATTTTTACCAAATACTTGTCCTTAATGTTCAAGCAATTGTGTCTTTAATATCACAGCCAAAGTGCTCATAAGGCAATCACCCCTATATATTATGACATTTCCTTATATCCCATTTACCACTTTTATAATAGGGCAGTTAGTTATTCAATATTGTATGCAGTGCATATGTTTCTAATAATAGATAGTGCCTGTTAATTCATCCACACTATAGCTGGGATTAATATGTGTCCCCTCTATAGTCTGCCACTACTACATAAAGTGTTGTCGGGCCGGCACAGTGGGATTTTATAAACTTTTTTCCAGTGCAGTGAAGACGTCAGTTCCTTCCCGCAGTGTATATCAGCGGGAGCAAGTGACAATATAGTGTCCCCTTAATATTTGGCTGTTTTTGTATTAAGTATTAGGGTCAGCACACTGAGACCTTAATAGAAAGTCCCAGTGTAGCAATGCCCTCAATTCCTTCCCACACGGTATGTCTGCAGGAAGCCGCTAGCCGCGGCTCTCCCGTATGAGACCACCCGTGTGGCTAAGTATACTGTGTAGCGGCCGTCTCCCGTGTAATCAGCACACAGGGGAACCCGCAGCAGCAGCACTGATTCTAGCCACGTGGCCAGGTATACTATGTAGCGGTCGTCTCCCGTGCAATCAGCACATAGGGGGACCCGCTGCAGCAGCACTAATTTTAGCCGTGTGGCTAGGTACACTATACAGCGGCCGTCTCCCGTGCAATCAGCACACAGGGGGACCCGCTGCAGCAGCACTAATTTTAGCCATGTGGCTAAGTACTGTATACAGCGGCCGTCTCCCGTGCAATCAGCACACAGGGGGACCCGCTGCAGCAGCACTAATTTTAGCCGTGTGGCTAAGTACAGTATACAGCGGCCGTCTCCCGTGCAATCAGCACACAGGGGGACCCGCTGCAGCAGCACTAATTTTAGCCGTGTGGCTAAGTACACTATACAGCGGCCGTCTCCCGTGCAATCAGCACACGGGGGGACCCGCTGTAGCAGCACTAATTCTAGAGGCAATATTTAAACAAGCTAGGCAAACAATAGTTGTACAGTGGCTAAACTACAATAAAAGAACACATAGTGAACGTGTCCGATCCCTAACGATCGTTTCGCATTTGCTTATTCATAGGAAAAACTCACAGGGGTCAGCATACCCAGAATGCAATGAATGAACCTCACACTGGGAGAACAATCTTCATGACCATGGTATCGCCTATGCAAAATAAGTATGATTTGGGATAGGGCTGGGGAGGGCCGCTGCTCAGGCACATCTCTGTCAAGTAAAGGAGATTCAACTGAGGCAGCACAAGGGAACTCTCATCTGGGGACAACAACTGCAGGGAGAACACATATTTTCAGATGAACATGGGAGGGCAGAAGGCTGCCTAATACTGAAGCACCCCCAAACAACAAACCAAATGCAACAACTAGTGCAAGCATTCCTGGGGGAAGGCCTGCAGCAGATGGATTTGCATATGGTGATGTCATCCAAACAGTGGGTCAAAGTTGGCTTCAACCCTCGTCTGCATATGAAAAGAGACAAGGGGCGTGCAGGGCATGGCGGCCTTTTGCGGCGCTTGGATGACCCCTAGTTCGCATTACACACCTCCACCCTCCTTCGGTGTGGGGCTCATGTTGGCTATGCCCCAGCCCCTGAAGCATTCAAGCTGATTTCTTGCAGCAGCTGGGCACTGTAACTGCTCCAGAGACGCTCTGTAAGGCAAGTAAAAGGGTGTGGGCCCTGCAGCACTACCTGTAGTTTGCATTGTGCGTTGGAAGGCACGAAGTAAGCAGACGGGAGAAGTCAGGATAGTGCGCAAGGGCATAGAAGGGAGCGGCTCAAGAAAAGAGAAGTGGAAACAGACAGCAAACTAGGCTGGAGAGAGACCTGAGACAAAGAGATCTGAATTATACGAGAGCCGACCAGGGGAAACACAAATTATGCAGTCAAGTTTCCCACATTTGGGGAAATCGCAGAAGCAGCACACCCAGAGTGCAATGGGTGAGCCTTGCCCTGGGAGAAGCACCTTCATGATCATAGTATCTCACCTGGCAGGTAAGTAGGAGTTGGGCTAGAGCTGGGGAGGGTCGCTGCTCGAGCATCCCCCTGTCAAGTAAAGGAGATTCAACTGAGTCAGCACAAAGGAACTCTCATCTGGGGACAACAACTGCAGGGAGAACACATATTTTCAGATAAAAATCTTGGTCATGCTCTGGTTTCTCTTCAGAACGAACAAATCTTTCGCCTTTTACTAAAGATTTCCGTGGAGAGGAGCAAAACCGAGTTTTATCTCAATTTTTGCATGCCCCATCTTTTTGGGGTTTCTTTTATCGGTTTAAAGATAGAATGAGTGTGCTTTAATGTAAGCTCATTTGCATAGAAATGACAGTAAATGTTTGTTTCTTTTCAAACAGAACTTTCTTGACCATGCTACTTGATTGAAAGATCTGGGAGCACATGGAATACAGTACAAACCATGCTTATAGCAAGGAGAAGACAGGTGAGAAATCTGCTTTCTTTCAAATTGGGCGCTCACTTTGATCTGAATGAGGACTGCTGGCACGGCACTCAGGCGACAGGTGGAATCTTGGTCATGCTCTGGTTTCTCTTCAGAACGAACAAATCTTTCGCCTTTTACTAAAGATTTCTGTGGAGAGGAGCAAAACTGAGCTTTATCTCAATTTTTGCATGCCCCATATTATTGGGGTTTCTTTTATCAGATTAAAGACAGAACGAGTGTGCTTTCTTGTTAGCTTTAATGTAAGTTTATTTGCATAACAATGACAATAAATGTCTGTTTCTTTTCAAGCAGAACTTTCTTGACCATACTAATTGCTTGAAAGATCTGGGAGCACATGGAAAAGAGTACAAACCATGCTTATAGCAAGGGGAAGTCTGGTGAGAAATCTGCTTTCTTTCTTTCAAATTGGGTGCTCATTTTGAGCTGAATGAGGACTGCTGGCATGGCACTCAGGCGACAGGTGGAATCTTAGTCATGCTCTGGTTTCTCTTCAGAACGAACAAATCTTTCGCCTTTTATTAAAGATTTCCGTGGAGAGGAGCAAAACTGAGTTTTATCTCAATTTTTGCATGCCCCGTCTTATTGGGGTTTCTTTTATCAGTTTAAAGATAGAACGAGTGTGCTTTAATGTAAGCTCATTTGCATAGAAATGACAGTAAATGTTTGTTTCTTTTCAAACAGAACTTTCTTGACTATACTAATTGCTTGAAAGATCTGGGAGCACATGGAAAAGAGTACAAACCATGTTTATAGCAAGGGGAAGCCTGGTGAGAAATCTGCTTTCTTTCTTTCAAATTGGGTGCTCACTTTGAGCTGAATGAGGACTGCTGGCATGGCACTCAGGCGACAGGTAGAATCTTGGTCATGCTCTGGTTTCTCTTCAGAACGAACAAATCTTTCGCCTTTTACTAAAGATTTCCGTGGAGAGGAGCAAAACTGAGTTTTATCTCAATTTTTGCATGCCCCATCTTATTGGGGTTTTATTTTATCGGTTTAAAGATAGAACGAGTGTGCTTTAATGTAAGCTCATTTGCATAGAAATGACAGTAAATGTTTGTTTCTTTTCAAACAGAACTTTCTTGACCACACTAATTGTTTGAAAGATCTGGGAGCACATGGAAAAGAGTACAAACCATGTTTATAGCAAGGGGAAGCCTGGTGAGAAATCTGCTTTCTTTCATTCAAATTGGGTGCTCACTTTGAGCTGAATGAGAACTGCTGGCATGGCACTCAGGCGACAGGTGGAATCTTGGTCATGCTCTGGTTTCTCTTCAGAACTAACAAATATTTCGCCTTTTATTAAAGATTTCCGTGGAGAGGAGCAAAACTGAGTTTTATCTCAATTTTTGCATGCCCCATATTATTGGGGTTTCTTTTATCAGTTTAAAGACAGAACGAGTGTGCTTTCTTGTTAGCTTTAATGTAAGTTTATTTGCATAACAATGACAGTAAATGTTTGTTTCTTTTCAAACAGAACTTTCTTGACCATGCTACTTGCTTGAAAGATCTGGGAGCACATGGAAAACAGTACAAACCATGCAGTATCACAAGAGCCTTTATTTGATCTTTCATGAAGATAGAGCAGAATTGAGGACACGTCAACAATTTCTGCCAAAGGTGGTTCATCTTTCCACATGGTGTCTTTGGCCACTGACACCTTCGTTGAGTCAAAGTCTCTGGCTGTGGTCAGAACTTTGAAAATTTATGTCACCAGAACGGTTCAGATTAGGAAAACAGAGGCTCTGTTTGTCCTGTATGCTCCCAACAGGATTGGGTGTCCTGCTTCCATGCAGACCATTATGCGCTGGATCTGTGGTAAGATTCAGCATGCTCATTCCACGGCAGGATTGCCGTTACTGAATTAGGTGAAGACCCATTCTACTAGAAAGGTGGGTTCATCCTGGGCAGCTGGTCGGGGAGTCTCGGCATTGCAACTTTGCAGAGCAGCTATTTAGTAAACACTTTTGCTGAGTTTTACAAGTTTGATACCTTGGCTGATGATAACCTCAAGTTGGGTCATTCGGTGCTGCAGAGTCGTACGCACTCTCCCACCCGTTCAAGAGCTTTGGTATAACCCCATGGTTCTTAATGTGACCCCAGCATCCTCTAGGTCGTATGAGAAAATAGGATTTTAATACCTACCGGTAAATCCTTTTCTCTTAGTACGTAGAGGATGCTGGGCACCCGTCCCAGTCCATACTGTGTCTGCAGTTATTACTTGTGGTTATACACATGTTGTGTTACGGTTCTGGTCAGCTTTTTGCTGCAATTGTTCATGCCGTTGGCTTGTGTTCTGTTGAATGCCACGTTCTGCGGCATGCTTAAGGTGTGAGCTGGTAAGATGCTCACCTTAGTTTAACAATAAATCCTTTCCTCGAAATGTCCGTCTCCCTGGGCACAGTTCCAATAACTGGATTCTGGAGGAGGGGCAAAGAGGGAGGAGCCAGTTCACACCCTTTGAAAGTCTTAAAGTGCCCATGTCTCTTGCGGATCCCGTCTATACCCCATGGTTCTTAATGTGACCCCAGCATCCTCTATGGACTAAGAAAAAAGGATGCCCTTGTGTACTATCCTGACTTCTCCTCCCGTCTGCTTACTTTGTGCCTTCCAACGCACAATGCGAACTACAGGTGGTGCTGCAGGGCCCACACCCTTTTACTTGCCTTACAGAGCAGCTCTGGAGCTGTTACAGTGCCCAGCTGTTGCAAGAAATCAGCATGAATGCTTCAGGGGATGGGGCATGGCCAACATGAGCCCCACACCAAAGGAGGGTGGGGGTGTTTAATGCGAACTAGGGGTCATCCAAGCACTGCAAAAGGCCGCCATGCCCTGCATGCCCCTTTTCTCTTTTTATATGCAGATGAGGGTTCCAGCCAACTTTGGCCCACTGCTTGGATGACATCACCGTATGCAAATCCGTCTGCTGCAGACCTTCCCCCAGGAATGCTTGTACTAGTTGTTGGATATGGTTTGATATTTGATGGTGCTTAAGTATTAGGCAGCCTTCCGCCCTCCCATGTTCATCTGAAAAGATGTGGTCTCCCTGCAGTTGTTGTCCCCAGACGAGAGTTCCCTTGTGCTTCCTCAGTTGAATCTCCTTAACTTGACGGGGGAGGGGCTGCCCGAGCTGCCACCCTCCCCAGCCCTATCCCAACTCATACTTATTTTACATATTAGATCTCTTGATCATGAAGATTGTTCTCACAGGGTGAGGTTCATCCATTATATTTTAAAATAGGAAGGTACAAATTACATATTTGAATTGCATCTATGTGCTGGATTCAAATGCCCCCCCCCCTTCCTTTCTCAATTGTGCCCGTCAGCAGCTATTCTTAGGTTGCTGCCAATGGGTGTGACACATTAATTTCTTCTGTGGGGTACACTGGACACCACAAGGATTCACATTGGGGTGTAGAGTAGGATCTTGATCTGAGGCACCAACCGGCTCAAAGCTTTTGACTGTTCCCAAGATGCTCAGCGCATCCTCCTCTATAACCCCGCTTCCATGAACAGGGAGTTCAGTTTGTAGTTGGTGCCTTCAGTAGCAGGCTACTTAACAGGGGCCTGCCTCAGGCAGCCTATTCTTAGCTATTAATTTTGACAAGAAAAGAAGAACTTGTTTTATGATAATCTACAAGGGCTGCAGCAGGCTAGGTCTAATAGACATCTTTACTGCAGCTTCATCACTCCCAGCGGCGCTGTATACTCCCGTGCCCTGGTTGCTGGGTCACTGCAGCGGAGGCTCCGGTTTCTTCCTAAGGTCAGTCACACACACACACCGCCCTTCCGGATCACGAGGCCGCTGATAAAGGGGAGCGTGGCCGTAGGGGGTGGGCCGTGTGCGCACTGGGGTGGACACTGATTACTGGGCAGCCGCTCCACTAGCCACCAGGTACAGTTAAGGAGCACAGGTCTGGGGGTTTTTCTCCTATATTAACCCAATTTTGTACTGCCCGCAGCGCATTGTGATTGGTAATAGGGCCTGATTCAGGTTGGATTGCAATCACAATAAGCGATCCAACTGCAAAAATTGCTAAGAGCATATGCATGTGCCTGCATGCGATCGCCTCTGCCTGTCAATCGGGGCAGGGGGGGAGAGTGGGGTCAGCAACACTCCATTTCCAAGTCAGGGATGGAGCAGTGCGGGGGCAAGGCTTCAAAATGGGGTCTGCAATGGAGGAGACACAGGGGGCGTGGTCACAGCGGCTGTATGACATCACATTCAGCCGCTGTGATCACAAAAATGGTGGCGGCTTCCTGCGCGCACATACAGTCTGCACCAGCAGGAGGCTACACCATTGTTTATGATCACGCTGAACTGCAGTGCGACTGCAATTACAGCATGGTCAAGAAGGGAGGTGTCATACTGGGTGGCCATGCCCTGTCACTGTGCAGGAGCCAGCACCGCTTACACACTAGTCCCCGGGTGCAGCCCCCAACCCCCGGGACACCCGGAGCAACAAAATGTAGATTCAGGCCACCAGGCCACGCCCCTACCTATGAAATCATGCCTCCTTTTTACCATTGCGCTGCTTATTTGCACGCACTGCATTACAATCTCCCTCGCCACCTCTCTGGGTGTCACCAGTGATAGTGACACCTCTGCCATGCTTGTAGCAGCTGGTCCAAAGATCTATGCCTCAAGCCCTGAGTGTTTGCCCTTGTGACTTGTTGATCATGATAGCGAAGCAGATGCTTACAGAAAACTGCAGGGGCTTAGATTGAAAATAAAAAAAATTGATGGGTATAAGGTAGAGAGGAGCGGGTTCGGTTCTCCGAGAACCGAATTCCCCACGAACTCCACGTTGTTTACACTGGTCTGAGGCAGGCTCGGTTGTTCCCGCCAGACTCGGAAAACCTGAACAAGGGAAAATGTCATCATCCCGCTGTCGGATTCTCGCGAGATTCGGATATTATATATAGAGCTGCACGTTGCCGCCATTTTTACTCGTGCATTGAAGAGAGAGCGGAGAGGACGTGGCTATGTTCTCTCAGTGGAAATCTCAATATCAGTGCTCAGTATCAGTGGTTACTTATTGCTGCTCAGTAATACTAGTAGTGTGTCTCTCCTGCTCAGTGTCAGTTCTCAGTAGTATCCTCATCAGTGCTCAGTATCACTGCTCATTGTCTTGTGCTGCATTGTGGTGCTCAGCATACTACAGTACATTACTAATAGTCCAGTGCTGCATCTTGCTGCTCAGTGTCAGTTCTAGTATCCTCATCAGTGCTCACTATCACTGCTCATTGCATTGTGGTGTTCTGTATACTACAGTAATATAGTAACATATAGTAACATAGTTTTTGAGGTTGAATAGAGGCAAATTGCCCATCGTGTTCAACGTGTTTTAAGTTGTGATGATTCTACATACTTGCTGAATAATGTTTTATGACTAGTTAGCTACTATAACTCATGTTACCCCCGGATTAACCTTGTTGATATTTTAAGTATTATAACCTTGGATAGCTTTTTCATTCAGAAATGTATCCATTCCTTTTTTAAATCCAATTACAGAGTCCGCCATTACCACCTTCCCTGGCAGGGAATTCCACATCCTGATTGCCCTAACAGTTAAGAACCCTTTCCTCCATTGCGTTCTGAACTTTCCTCCAGTCGCAGCGAGTGACCACGTGTTCTTTTAATAAATAATTCCTCTGATAACTCTTTGTTATGTATCTTTACATATTTGAAGATATTAATAATATCTCCTCTTAGGCACCTCTTTTCTAGTGTATACATATTCAGCCTAGTAAGTCTTTCCTTATAGTCCAGTACTTTTAGGCCTTTAATCAATTTAGTCTTCAGGATCTCTCGGACTTCCATGAGCAGCAGAGTAGTGCAATGGAAGGATGCTAGGCCCATAACCCAGAGGTCGATTGATCGAAACTATCCTCTGCTATGTGCATTTTTTTTTTATAATTAAAGTAATCAAAAACTGGGATTGATATTTTGGCTCTTTTATTTTTACTTAAAGTACAATAACTTTTATCATTTTAATTTGTTTTAATAGTATATTGACAGCATTGTTTTCTTTAAAAAATGCACTTAATTTTCTTTACCCTATTACTGAAATGGTAATTGACAAAAACAAACTACATTGTCACCAGAAGAGCAATGCAAAATGTACAAGTGATATATTAAAATCATCTTCCATCTTGAATTTCAATGATGCATTGGGACAACAATTTTGTGAGAAACATCTTCACCCATAAAGAAAGATTTTCTTAATTCCTTACCTGTGTGCTGATTAGATATTACCTTGTTTTCACATTAAACAGACTTCCACATGAGAAAGCAGCAAGGATGCAGTAACGTTTATGTTTCCTGGTGTCAACCTGTATTATTTCAGTAGACATTGAAATGAGGATGCATCTTGCTGCCTTTCCAATGTAGCAAGTTTAATTCAGTAATAGGTGAAAAAACATTCCTACAAAGGTGTTAATCAGAGACTTGGCTTTGTGGACACTTTTCAGAGAGCAAATTTGTTAGCATAAAAATAAAGTCAGAAAATGAAGAGCTGTTTAATCACTCAATTGGACTTTTCTGCCAGCATAATTTTTTTTTCACTGCAACCCACTGCTAAATTGTGCTTCCTAGCTGTTTTTTATAAAATCACTTAATCAAATCTAACTCTGATTACATCAGAGAAGGCCAGGTACCCTACATCATAAGAGGGGGTTTGAAATTTTGACTTGTCTACTTAAAGATCACCAAAATCTGATCACAAGGTCAATTACATCCCTGGATGGGATTGAACCACCAACCTTTTGGTTAATAGCCAAACATGCTAACCGATTGCACCACAGAGACACCTCGTAAAAGTTTATTCTGACAAAGGCTAATAAGCATCAATCTAGAACGTTTCCTAGAAAAACTTTAAAAAGTCAATAATCTGGAGAGTTTTTGTAAGAAACACATTGCTACTTTCCCATGATGAGTGAGTGCTTCAGGATCTCTTGCACTTACATAAGCAGCAGAGTACTGCAACGGAAGCATGCTGGGCCCATAACCCAGAGGTAGGCAGATTGAAACTATCTTCTGCTATATGCATTGTTTTTTGTTAATTAAAGTAATCCAAAACTGGGATTGATATTTTGGCTCTTTTATTTTTACTTAAAGTACAATAACTTTTACCATTTTAATTTGTTTTAATAGTATATTGACAGTATTGTTTTCTTTCAAAAATCCACTTAATTTTCTTTACCCTATTATTAAAATGGTAATTGACAAAAACAAACTACATTGTCACCAGAAGAGCAGTACAAAATGTACAAGTGATATATTAAAATCATCTTTCCAGCTTGAATTTCAATGATGCTTTGGTGCAACAATTTTTTGAGAAACATCTTCACCCATAAAGAAAGATTTTCTTAATTCCTTACCTGTGTGCTGATTAGATATCACCTTGTTTTCACATTAAACAGACTTCCCCATGAGGAAGCAGCAAGGATGCAGTGACGTTTATGTTTCCTGGTGTCAACCTGTATTATTTCAGTAGACATTGAAATGAGGATGCATCTTGCTGCCTTTCCAATGAAGCAAGTTTAATTCAGTAATAGGTGAAAAACCATTCCTACAAAGGTGTTAATCAGAGACTTGGCTTTGTGGACACTTTTCAGAGAGCAAATTTGTTAGCATAAACATAAAATCAGAAAATGAAGAGCTGTTTAATCACTCAATTGGACTTTTCTGCCAGCATAATTTTTTTTCTCTGCAACCCACTGCTAAATTGTGCTTCCTAGCTGTTTTTTATAAAATCACTTAATCAAATCTAACTCTGATTACATCAGAGAAGGCCAGGTACCCTACACCATAAGAGGGAGTTTGACATTTTGACTTGTCTACTTAAAGATTACCAAAATCTAATCACAAGGTCAATTACATCCATGGGTGGGATTGAACCACCAACCTTTTGGTTAATAGCCAAACATGCTAACCGATTGCACCACAGAGACACCTCGTAAAAGTATATACTGACAAAGGCTAATAAGCATTCATCTAGAACGTTTCCCAGAAAAACTTTAAAAAGTCAATAATCTGGAGAGTTTTTGTAAGAAACACATTGGTACTTTCCCATGATGAGTGAGTGCTTCAGGATCTCTTGCACTTACATGAGCAGCAAAGTACTGCAACGGAAGCATGCTGGGCCCATAACCCAGAGGTAGGCAGATTGAAACTATCCTCTGCTATATGCATTGTTTTTTGTTAATTAAAGTAATCCAAAACTGGGATTGATATTTTGGCTCTTTTATTTTTACTTAAAGTACAATAACTTTTACCATTTTAATTTGTTTTAATAGTATATTGACAGTATTGTTTTCTTTCAAAAATCCACTTAATTTTCTTTACCCTATTATTAAAATGGTAATTGACAAAAACAAACTACATTGTCACCAGAAGAGCAGTACAAAATGTACAAGTGATATATTAAAATCATCTTTCCAGCTTGAAATTCAATGATGCTTTGGTGCAACAATTTTGTGAGAAACATCTTCACCCATAAAGAAAGATTTTCTTAATTCCTTACCTGTGTGCTGATTAGATATCACCTTGTTTTCACATTAAACAGACTTCCCCATGAGGAAGCAGCAAGGATGCAGTGACGTTTATGTTTCCTGGTGTCAACCTGTATTATTTCAGTAGACATTGAAATGAGGATGCATCTTGCTGCCTTTCCAATGAAGCAAGTTTAATTCAGTAATAGGTGAAAAACCATTCCTACAAAGGTGTTAATCAGAGACTTGGCTTTGTGGACACTTTTCATAGAGCAAATTTGTTAGCATAAACATAAAATCAGAAAATGAAGAGCTGTTTCGTCACTCAATTGGACTTTTCTGCCAGCATAATTTTTTTTCTCTGCAACCCACTGCTAAATTGTGCTTCCTAGCTGTTTTTTTATAAAATCACTTAATCAAATCTAACTCTGATTACATCAGAGAAGGCCAGGTACCCTACACCATAAGAGGGGGTTTGAAATTTTGACTTGTCTACTTAAAGATCACCAAAATCTGATTACAAGGTCAAATACATCCCTGGGTGGGATTGAACCACCAACCTTTTGGTTAAAAGCCAAACATGCTAACCGATTGCGCCACATAGACACCTTGCAAAAGTAGATACTGACAAAGGCTAATAAGCATTCATCTAGAACGTTTCCTAGAAAAACTTTAAAAAGTCAATAATCTGGAGAATTTTTGTAAGAAACACATTGGTACTTTCCCATGATGAGTGAGTGCTTCAGGATCTCTTTCACTTACATGGGCTATTAACCAAAAGGTTGGTGGTTCAATCCCACCCAGGGATGTAATTGACCTTGTGATCAGATTTTGGTGATCTTTAAGTAGACAAGTCAAAATTTCAAACCCCCTCTTATGGTGTAGGGTACCTGGCCTTCTCTGACATAATCAGAGTTAGATTTAATTAAGTGATTTTATAAAAAACAGCTAGGAAGCACAATTTAGCAGTGGGTTGCAGAGAAAAAAATAACATTTTAAACTTACCGGTAAAATTTTTTTCTCGTAGTCCGTAGAGGATGATGGGGACTCCGTAAGGACCATGGGGGATAGACGGGCTCCGCAGCAGACATGGGCACTTTAAGAAAGACTTTAGATCTGGGTGTGCACTGGCTCCTCCCTCTATGCCCCTCCTCCATACCTCAGTTAGAGAAACTGTGCCCAGAGGAGACGGACAGTACGAGGAAAGGATTTTTGTTAATCCAAGGTCAAGATTCATACCAGCCACACCAATCACACCGTATAACTTGTGATATACTACCCAGTTAACAGTATGAAAACAACATAGCATCAGTCCAAGACCGATGAAAACTAACATATAACCCTTATGTAAGCAATAACTATATACAAGTCTTGCAGAAGTAGTCCGCACTTGGGACGGGCACCCAGCATCCTCTACGGACTACGAGAAAAAGATTTACCGGTAGGTTTAAAATCTTATTTTCTCTTACGTCCTAGAGGATGCTGGGGACTCCGTAAGGACCATGGGGATTATACCAAAGCTCCCAAACGGGCTCCTGCGGATGACTCTGCAGCACCGATTGAGCAAACAGGAGGTCCTCCTCAGCCAGGGTATCAAACTTATAGAACTTTGCAAAGGTGTTTGAACCCGACCAAGTAGCAGCTCGGCACAGCTGTAGTGCCGAGACCCCTCGGGCAGCTGCCCAAGAAGAGCCCACCTTCCTAGTGGAATGGGCCTTGACTGAATTAGGCAACGGCAATCCCGCCATAGAATGCGCCTGCTGAATCGTGTTACAGATCCAGAGAGCAATAGTCTGCTTTGAAGCAGGGGTGCCAATCTTGTTGGCTGCATACAGGACAAACAGTGCTTCTGTTTTTCTGACTCTAGCCGTTCTGGCCACGTAAATTTTCAAAGCCCTGACCACATCAAGGGACTCGGAATCCTCCAAGTCACGCGTAGCCACAGGCATCACGATAGGTTGGTTCATATGAAAGGATGAGTCCACTATTAGCAGGAATTGAGGACGGGTCTGCAATTCCGCTCTATCCATATGGAAAACCAGATAGGGGATTTTATGTGATAAAGCTGCTAATTCCGACACTCGCCTAGCGGAAGCCAAGGCTAATAACATGACCACCTTCCAAGTGAGATATTTAAACTCCACCATTTTAAGTGGTTCAAACCATAACCTTAACACCACGTTAAGGTCCCAAGGGACCACCGGAGGTACAAAAGGAGGCTGAATATGCAGTACTCCCTTCACAAAAGTTTGTACTTACTTCAGGAAGAGAGGCCAATTCCTTTTGAAAGAAAATGGATAAGGCCAAAATCTGAACCTTAATAGAGCCTAATTTTAGGCCCAAATTCACTCCAGTTTGTAGGAAGTGAAGGAAGTGGCCCAGGTGGAATTCTTCCGTATGAGCATTCCTGGCCTCACACCAAGAAACATATTTTCGCCATATACAGTGATAATGTTTAGATGTCACGTCCTTCCTAGCCTTTATTAGCGTAGGAATGACCTCATCTGGAATACCCTTTTCCGCTAGGATCCGGCGTTCAACCGCCATGCCGTCAAACGCAGCCGCGGTAAGTCTTGGAACAGACAGGGCCCCTGTTGCAACAGGTCCTGTCTTAGAGGAAGTGGCCACGGATCTTCTGTGAGCATTTCCTGCAGATCTGGATACCAGGTCCTTCGCGGCCAATCTGAAACAATGAGAATTGTTCTTACTCCTCTTTTTCTTACTATTATCAACACCTTGGGTATGAGAGGTAGAGGAGGAAATACATAGACCGACCGGAACACCCACGGTGTCACTAGGGCGTCTACAGCTACTGCCTGAGGGTCTCTTGACCTGGTGCAATACCTCTGTAGCTTTTTGTTGAGGCGGGACGCCATCATGTCTATCTGGAACAGTCCCCACCGACTTGCAATCTGTGCGAAGACTTCCTGATGGAGTCCCCACTCTCCTGGATGTAGGTTGTGTCTGCTGAGGAAGTCTGCTTCCCAGTTGTCCACTCCCGGAATGAACACTGCTGACAGTGCGCTTACATGATTCTCCGTCCAGCGAAGAATTCTGGTGGCTTCCGCCATCGCCACTCTGCTCCTTGTGCCGCCTTGGCGGTTTACATGAACTACTGCGGTGACGTTGTCTGACTGGATCAGAACTGGTTGGTCGCGAAGTAAGGTCTCCGCTTGACATAGGGCGTTGTATATGGTCCTTAGCTCCAGGATGTTGATGTGAAGACAAGTCTCCTGACTTGACCAAAGACCTTGGAAATTTCTTCCCTGTGTGGCTGCTCCCCAACCTCGGAGGCTCGCGTTCGTGGTCACCAGGATCCAGTCCTGAATGCCGAACCTGCGGCCCTCTAGAAGGTGAGCACTCTGCAGCCACCACAGGAGAGATACCCTGGCCCTGGGGGACAGGGTGATCAACTGATGAATCTGTAGATGTGACCCGGACCACTTGTCCAGTAGGTCCCATTGCAAGATCTTCGCATAGAACCTGCCGAAGGGAATGGCCTCGTATGATGCCACCATCATTCCCAGGACTCGAGTGCAGTGATGCACTGACACCTGTTTTGGTTTCAATAGGTTCCTGACCAGAGTCATGAGTTCCTGGGCCTTTTCTATCGGAAGATAAACCCTTTTCTGGTCCGTATCCAGAATAATGCCCAAGCAAAGTCAGACGAGTCGTAGGAACCAACTGCGACTTCGGGATATTGAGAATCCAGCCGTGTTGCTGTAACACCTTCAGTGAAAGTTATACGCTGTTCAGCAACTGCTCTCTTGATCTCGCTTTTATGAGGAGATCGTTCAAGTACGGGATAATTGTGACACCTTGCTTTCGCAGGAGCACCATAATTTCCGTCATTACCTTGGTGAAAATTCTTGGAGAAAATTCTGGAGAGACCAAACGGCAACGTCTGAAATTGGTAATGACAATACTGTACCGCAAATCTTAGGTACGCCTGATGAGGTGGATAAATGAGTACATGAAGGTATGCATCCTTTATGTCCAGAGATATCATAAAATCCCCCCCTTCTAGGCTGGCGATGACCGCTCTTAGCGATTCCATCTTGAACTTGAACCTTTTCAAGTATAGGTTCAGGGATTTTAAATTTAATATGGGTCTGACCAAACCGTCCGGTTTTGGGACTACAAACAGGGTCGAATAATTTCCCTTTCCTTGTTGAAGCAGGGGAACCTTGACCACCACCTGTTGAAGATACAATTTGTGAATTGCATTTAACACTATCTCCCTTTCCTGGGGAGAAGATGGTAGGGCCGATTTGAAAAACCGGCGAGGAGGCACCTCTTCGAATTTCAGCTTGTAACCCTGAGAAACAATTTCTATTGCCTAGGGATCCACCTGCGAATGAACCCAGATGTGGCTGAAAACTCGAAGACGTGCCCCCAACTGGGTGGACTCCTTTAGCGGAGCCCCAGCGTCATGCAGTGGATTTTGTAGAGGCCGGGGAGGACTTCTGTTCCTGGGAACTAGCTGTGTTGTGCAGCTTCTTCCCTCTGCCCTTACCTCTGGCAAGAAACGACGCACCTCGTACTTTCTTGTTTCTCTGTGATCGAAAGGACTGCATTTGATAATGTGGTGCTTTCTTAGGCTGTGAGGGAATATAAGGCAAAAAATTTGATTTACCAGCTGTAGCTGTGGAGACTAGGTCCGAGAGACCTTCCCCAAACAATTCCTCACCCCTGTAAGGTAAAACCTCCATATGCCTTTTTGAGTTGGCATCACCTGTCCATTGCCGGGTCCATAGGACTCATCTAGCAGAAATCGACATAGCGTTTATTCTAGAACCCAGTAGACTAATGTCACTTTGAGCATCTCTCATATATAGGACAGCATCTTTTATATGCCCTATGGTCAATAACATAGCATCCTTATCTAGGGTCTCAATCTCTGCTGATAAGGTATCTGTCCATGCTGCCACCGCGCTACAACCCCGGCCGACGCAATTGCCGGTCTGAGTAAGGTACCAGAATGTGTGTAAATGGACTTTAGGGTAACCTCCTGCTTGCGGTCAGCAGGGTCCCTGATGGTAGCCGTATCCTGGGATGGCAGCGCTACCTTTTTGGATAAGCGTGTCAATGCTTTATCCACCCTAGGGGAGGATTCCCACCGTATCCTGTCCATTGGCGGGAAAGGATACGCCATAAGAATCCTTTTGGGAATCTGCAGCTTTTTGTCTGGAGATTCCCAAGCTTTTTCACATAATTCGTTCAACTCATGTGAGGGGGGAAAGGTTATCTCAGGTTTCTTTCCCTTATACATGTGTACCCTCGTGTCAGGGACAGGGGACTCTGTGATGTGCAAAACATCTTTTAGTGCAATAATCATATATCGAATACATTTAGCCAATTTTGGCTGTAACTTTGCATCATAGTAGTCGACACTGGAGTCAGAATCCGTGTCGGTATCTGTGTCAACTATTTGGGATAGTGGGCGCTTTTGAGACCCGAAGGTCCCTGCGACATAGGGACAGGCATGGGTTGACTCCCTGACTGTTCCCTAGCTTCAGCTTTGTCTAATCTCTTGTGTAATAAGTTTACATTAGCACTTAAAACATTCCACATATCCATCCAGTCAGGTGTCGGCGTTGTCGATGGAGACACCACATTAATTTGCTCCTGCTCCTCTCTAGGAGAGCCTTCTACCTCAGACATGTCGACACACGTGTACCGACACACCATACACTCAGGGAATCCTCTTATCTGAGGACAGTTCCCCAACAAGGCCCTTTGGAGAGACAGAGAGAGAGAGTATGCCAGCACACACCCCAGCGCTATATGACCCAGGAAAAAAACACAATAATTTTATGTTTACCCAGTAGCGCTGTATTTCCATATATATATGCGCCTAATTATGTGCCCCCCTCTTCTTTAAGACCCTCTTTCTACCGTGGTATAAGCAGGGGAGAGTCCGTGGAGCTTCCCCTCAGCGGTGCCGTGGAGAAAATGGCGCTGGTGAGTGCTGAGGGAGAAGCCCCACCCCCTCAGCGACGGGCTTCTGTCCCGCTCAAATATAGTAAAAAAATGGCGGGGGCTCTTATATATATATATACAGTGCCTAGCTGCATATATATTTAATTTGCCAAAGAGAGGTCTATATTGCTGCCCAGGGCGTCCCCCCTGCGCCCTTCACCCTTACACTGACTGCCGTGTGAGAGGTGTATGGGAGCAATGGAGCACAGCTTTACTGCTGTGCGTTACCTCAGTGAAGATCATGAAGTCTTCCGCCGCCTCTGAAGTCTTCTTTTCTTCTCATACTCACCCGGCTTCTATCTTCCGGCTCTGCGAGGGGGACGGCGGCGCGGCGCTGGGACGGACGGCGAGGGTGAGACCTGCGTACCGATCCCTCTGGAGCTAATGCTGTACAGTAGCCTAAGAAGCAGAGCCTATCAACTCACAGAAGTAGGTGTGCATCTCTCCCCTCCGCCCCTCGATGCACAGAGTCTGTTGCCAGCAGGCTTCCTGAAAATAAAAAAATCTAACAAATATACTTTCTGTCAGGAAACTCAGGAGAGCTCCCTGAATAGCACCCAGTCTCCTCTGGGCACAGTAGTAAACTGAGGTCTGGAGGAGGGGCATAGAGGGAGGAGCCAGTGCACACCCAGATCTAAAGTCTTTCTTTAAGTGCCCATGTCTCCTGCGGAGCCCGTCTATCCCCCATGGTCCTTACGGAGTCCCCAGCATCCTCTAGGACGTAAGAGAAAAATTATGCTGGCAGAAAAATCCAATTGAGTGATTAAACAGCTCCAGAGCTGCTCTGTAAGGCAAGTAAAAGGGTGTGGGCCCTGCAGCACTACCTGTAGTTTGCATTGTGCATTGGAAGCCTAGTTTGCTGTCTGTTTCCACATCTTTTTTCTTGAGCCCCTCCCGTCTATACCCTTGTGCACTATCCTGACTTCTCCTCCCGTCTGCTTACTTTGTGCCTTCCAAAGCACAATGCAAACTACAGGTAGTGCTGCAGGGCCCACACCCTTTTACTTGCCTTACAGAGCAGCTCTTGAGCTGTTACAGTGCCCAGCTGCTGCAAGAAATCAGCGTGAATGCTTCAGGGGCTGGGGCATGGCCAACATGAGCCCCACACCGAAGGAGGGTGGGGGTGTTTAATGCGAACTAGGGGTCTCGCACAATGCGAACTACAGGTAGTGCTGCAGGGCCCACACCCTTTTACTTGCCATACAGAGCAGCTCTGGAGCTGTTACAGTGCCCAGCTGCTGCAAGAAATGTGAACTAGGGGTCATCCAAGTGCCGCAAAAGGCCGCCATGCCCTGCACGCCCCTTTTCTCTTTTCATATGCAGACGAGGGTTGAAGCCAACTTTGACCCACTGCTTGGATGACATCGCCATATGCAAATCCATCTGCTGCAGGCCTTCCCCCAGGAATGCTTGCACTAGTTGTTGCATTTGGTTTGTTGTTTGGGGGTGCTTCAGTATTAGGCAGCCTTCTGCCCTCCCATGTTCATCTGAAAATATGTGTTCTCCCTGCAGTTGTTGTCCCCAGATGAGAGTTCCCTTGTGCTGCCTCAGTTGAATCTCCTTTACTTGACAGAGATGTGCCTGAGCAGAGGCCCTCCCCAGCCCTATCCCAAATCATACTTATTTTGCATAGGAGATACCATGGTCATGAAGACTGTTCTCCCAGGGAGCGGTTCATTCATTGCATTCTGGGTATGCTGACCCCTGTGATTTCCCCAAATGTGGGAAACTCGACTGCATTATTTAATGCGAACTAGGGGTCATCCAAGCACCGCAAAAGGCCGCCATGCCCTGCATACCCCTTTTCTCTTTTCATAAGCAGACGAGGTTTGAAGCCAACTTTGACCCACTGCTTGGATGACATCACTTGCTGCCTTTCCAATGAAGCAAGTTTAATTTAATAATAGGTGAAAAACCATCCCTACAAAGGTGTTAATCAGATACTTGGCTTTGTGGACACTTTTCAGAGCACAAATTTGTTAGCATAAAATAAAGCCAGAAAATGAAGAGCTGTTTAATCACTCAATTGGATTTTTCTGCCAGCATATTTCTTTTTCTCTGCAACCCACTGCTAAATTGTGCTTCCTAGCTGTTTTTATAAATTCACTGAATCAAATCTAACTCTGATTACATCAGAGAAGGCCAGGTACCCTACACCATAACAGGGGGTTTGAAATTTTGACTTGTCTACTTAAAGATCACCAAAATCTGATAACAAGGTCAATTAAGTCCCTGGGTGGGATTGAACCACCAACCTTTTGGTTAATAGCCTTACTGATTGCGCCACAGCAACACTTTGCAAAAGTCCATACTGACAAAGGCTAATAAGCATTCATCTAGAACGATTCCTAGAAACATTTTAAAAAGTCAATAATGTGGAGAGTTTTTGTAAGATGTTTCTTCCATCAACCAATGAAGAAACACATTGGTACTTTCCCATGATGAGTGAGTGCTTCAGGATCTTTTGCACTTACATGTGCAGCAGAGTACTGTAATGGAAGTGCTGGGTCCATAATCCATAACCCAGAGGTAGGCAGATTGAAACTATCCTCTGCTATATGCATTTTTCTTTGTTAATTAAAGTAATCCAAAACTGGGATTGATATTTTTGCTCTTTTATTTTTACTTAAAGTACAATAACTTTTACCATTTTAATTTGTTTTAATAGTATATTGACAGTATTGTTTTCTTTCAAAAATCCAATTAATTTTCTTTACCCGATTATTAAAATGGTAATTGACAAAAACAAACTACATTGTCACCAGAAGAGCAATACAAAATGTACAAGTGATATATTAAAATCATCTTTCCAGCTTGAATTTCAATGATGCATTGGGGCAACGATTTTGTGAGAAACATCTTCACCCTTAAATAAAGATTTTCTTAATTCCTTACCTGTGTGCTAATTAGATATCACCTTGTTTTCACATTAAACAGACTTCCACATGAGAAAACAGCAAAGATGCAGTGGCGTTAATGTTTCCTGGTGTCAACCTGTATTATTTCCGTAGATATTGAAATGAGGATGCATCTTGCTGCCTTTCCAATGAAGCAAGTTTAATTTAGTAATAGGTGAAAAACCATCCCTACAAAGATGTTAATCAGATACTTGGCTTTGTGGACACTTTTCAGATAACAAATTTGTTATCAAAAAAATAAAGCCAGAAAATGAAGAGCTGTTTAATCACTCAATTGGATTTTTCTGCCAGCATTTTTCTTTTTCTCTGCAACCCACTGCTAAATTGTGCTTCCTAGCTGTTTTTTTTTATAAAATCACTTAATCAAATCTAACTCTGATTACATCAGAGAAGGCCAGGTACCCTACACCATAAGAGGGGGTTTGCAATTTTGACTTGTCTACTTAAATATCACCAAAATCTGATCACAAGGTCAATTACGTCCCTGGGTGGGATTGAACCACCAACCTTTTGATAAATAGCTGAACACACTAACCGATTGCGCCACAGAGACACTTTGCAAAAAGTACATACTGACAAAGACTAATAAGCATTCATCTAGAACGTTTCCTAGAAAAACTTTAAAAAGTCAATAATCTGGAGAGTTTTTGTAAGATGTTTCTTCCAGCAACCAATGAAGAAACACATTGGTACTTTCGCATGATGAGTGAGTGCTTCAGGATCTCTTGCACTTACATGTGCAGCAGAGTACTGCAATGGAAGCATGCTGGGCCCATAACCCAGAGGTAGGCAGATTGAAACTATCCTTTGCTATATGCATTATTTTTTTGTTCATTAAAGTAATCCAGAACTGGGATTGATATTTTAGCTTTTATTTTTACTTAAAGTACAATAACTTTTACCATTTTAATTTGTTTTAATAGTATATTGACAGTATTGTTTTCTTTCAAAAATCCAAGCCACTGCATCTTTGCTGTTTTCTCATATGGAAGTCTGTTTAATGTGAAAACAAGGTGATATCTAATTAGCACACAGGTAAGGAATTAAGAAAATCTTTATTTAAGGGTGAAGATGTTTCTCACAAAATCGTTGCCCCAATGCGTCATTGAAATTCAAGCTGGAAAGATGATTTTAATATATCACTTGTACATTTTGTATTGCTCTTCTGGTGACAATGTAGTTTGTTTTTGTCAATTACCATTTTAATAATCGGGTAAAGAAAATTAATTGGATTTTTGAAAGAAAACAATACTGTCAATATACTATTAAAACAAATTAAAATGGTAAAAGTTATTGTACTTTAAGTAAAACTAAAAGCTAAAATATCAATCCCAGTTTTGGATTACTTTAATGAACAAAAAAAAAATGCATATAGCAAAGGATAGTTTCAATCTGCCTACCTCTGGGTTATGGGCCCAGCATGCTTCCAGTGCAGTACTCTGCTACACATGTAAGTGCAAGAGATCCTGAAGCACTCACTCATCATGCGAAACTACCAATGTGTTTCTTCATTGGTTGCTGGAAGAAACATCTTACAAAAACTCTCCAGATTATTGACTTTTTAAAGTTTTTCTAGGAAACGTTCTAGATGAATGCTTATTAGTCTTTGTCAGTATGTACTTTTTGCAAAGTGTCTCTGTGGCGCAATCGGTTAGTGTGTTCAGCTATTAATCAAAAGGTTGGTGGTTTAATCCCACCCAGGGACGTAATTGACCTTGTGATCAGATTTTGGTGATATTTAAGTAGACAAGTCAAAATTGCAAACCCCCTCTTATGGTGTAGGGTACCTGGCCTTCTCTGATGTAATCAGAGTTAGATTTGATTAAGTGATTTTATAAAAAAACAGCTAGGAAGCACAATTTAGCAGTGGGTTGCAGAGAAAAAGAAAAATGCTGGCAGAAAAATCCAATTGAGTGATTAAACAGCTCTTCATTTTCTGGCTTTATTTTTATGATAACAAATTTGTTCTCTGAAAAGTGTCCACAAAGCCAAGTATCTGATTAACATCTTTGTAGGGATGGTTTTTCACCTATTACTAAATTAAACTTGCTTCATTGGAAAGGCAGCAAGATGCATCCTCATTTCAATATCTACGGAAAGAATACAGGTTGACACCAGGAAACATTAACGCCACTGCATCTTTGCTGTTTTCTCATGTGGAAGTCTGTTTAATGTGAAAACAAGGTGATATCTAATTAGCACACAGGTAAGGAATTAAGAAAATCTTTATTTAAGGGTGAAGATGTTTCTCACAAAATCGTTGCCCCAATGCATCATTGAAATTCAAGCTGGAAAGATGATTTTAATATATCACTTGTACATTTTGTATTGCTCTTCTGGTGACAATGTAGTTTGTTTTTGTCAATTACCATTTTAATAATCGGGTAAAGAAAATTAATTGGATTTTTGAAAGAAAACAATACTGTCAATATACTATTAAAACAAATTAAAATGGTAAAAGTTATTGTACTTTAAGTAAAAATAAAAGAGCAAAAATGTCAATCCCAGTTTTGGATTACTTTAATTAACAAAAAAAATGCATATAGCAGAGGATAGTTTCAATCTGCCTACCTCTGGGTTATGGACCCAGCATGCTTCCATTACAGTACTCTGCTGCACATGTAAGTGCAAGAGATCCTGAAGCACTCACTCATCATGGGAAAGTACCAATGTGTTTCTTCATTGGTTGATGGAAGAAACATCTTACAAAAACTCTCCAGATTATTGACTATTTAAAGTTTTTATAGGAAACGTTCTAGATGAATGCTTATTAGCCTTTGTCAGTATGGACTTTTGAAAAGTATCGCTGTGGCGCAATCAGTTAGTGTGTACGGCAATTAACCAAAAGGTTGGTGGTTCAATCCCACCCAGGGACGTAATTGACCTTGTTATCAGATTTTGTTGATCTTTAAGTAGACAAGTCAAAATTTCAAAAACCCCTGTTATGGTGTAGGGTACCTGGCCTTCTCTGATGTAATCAGAGTTAGATTTGATTCAGTGATTTTATAAAAATAGCTAGGAAGCACAATTTAGCAGTGGGTTGCAGAGAAAAAGAAATATGCTGGCAAAAAAATCCAATTGAGTGATTAAACAGCTCTTCATTTTCTGGCTTTATTTTTATGCTAACAAATTTGTTCTCTGAAAAGTGTCCACAAAGCCAAGTATCTGATTAACATCTTTGTAGGGATGGTTTTTCACCTATTACTAAATTAAACTTGCTTAATTGGAAAGGCAGCAAGATGCATCCTCATTTCAATATCTACTGAAATAATACAGGTTGACACCAGGAAACATCAACGCCACTGCATCCTTGCTGCTTTCTCATGTGGAAGTCTGTTTAATGTGAAATCAAGGAGATATCTAATTAGCACACAGGTAAGGAATTAAGAAAATCTTTATTTAAGGGTGAAGATGTTTCTCACAAAATCGTTGCCCCAATGCATCATTGAAATTCAAGCTGGAAAGATGATTTTAATATATCACTTGTACATTTTGTATTGCTCTTCTGGTGACAATGTAGTTTGCTTTTGTCAATTACCATTTTAATAATCGGGTAAAGAAAATTAATTGGATTTTTGAAAGATAACAATACTGTCAATATACTATTAAAACAAATTAAAATGGTAAAAGTTATTGTACTTTAAGTAAAAATAAAAGAGCAAAAATATCAATCCCAGTTTTGGATTACTTTAATTAACAAAAAAAAATGCATATAGCAGAGGATAGTTTCAATCTGCCTACCTCTGGGTTATGGACCCAGCATGCTTCCATTACAGTACTCTGCTGCACATGTAAGTGCAAGAGATCCTGAAGCACTCACTCATCATGGGAAAGTACCAATGTGTTTCTTCATTGGTTGATGGAAGAAACATCTTACAAAAACTCTCCACATTATTGACTTTTTAAAATGTTTCTAGGAATCGTTCTAGATGAATGCTTATTAGCCTTTGTCAGTAACTACTTTTGCAAAGTGTCGCTGTGGCGCAATCAGTTAGTGTGTAAGGCTATTAACCAAAAGGTTGGTGGTTCAATTCCACCCAGGGACTTAATTGACCTTGTTATCAGATTTTGGTGATCTTTAAGTAGACAAGTCAAAATTTCAAACCCCCTGTTATGGTGTAGGGTACCTGGCCTTCTCTGATGTAATCAGAGTTAGATTTGATTCAGTGATTTTATAAAAACAGCTAGGAAGCACAATTTAGCAGTGGGTTGCAGAAAAAAAGAAATATGCTGGCAGAAAAATCCAATTGAGTGATTAAACAGCTCTTCATTTTCTGGCTTTATTTTTATGCTAACTAATTTGTTCTCTGAAAAGTGTCCACAAAGCCAAGTATCTGATTAACATATTTGTAGGGATGGTTTTTCACCTATTACTAAATTAAACTTGCTTCATTGGAAAGGCAGCAAGATGCATCCTCATTTCAATATCTACTGAAATAATACAGGTTGACACCAGGAAACATTAACGCCACTGCATCCTTGCTGCTTTCTCATGTGGAAGTCTGTTTAATGTGAAAACAAGGTGATATCTAATTAGCACACAGGTAAGGAATTAAGAAAATCTTTATTTAAGGGTGAAGATGTTTCTCACAAAATTGTTGCCCCAATGCATCATTGAAATTCAAGCTGGAAAGATGATTTTAATATATCACTTGTACATTTTGTATTGCTCTTCTGGTGACAATGTAGTTTGTTTTTGTCAATTACCATTTTAATAATAGGGTAAAGAAAATTAAGTGGATTTTTGAAAGAAAACAATACTGTCAATATACTATTAAAACAAATTAAAATGGTAAAAGTTATTGTACTTTAAGAAAAAATAAAAGCTAAAATATCAATCCCAGTTTTGGATTACTTTAATGAACAAAAAAAAATGCATATAGCAAAGGATAGTTTCAATCTGCCTACCTCTGGGTTATGGGCCCAGC